>NC_079367.1:2067633-2367633 GCF_021018895.1 Seriola aureovittata | reverse complement strand
GAGGCAGCCATTTTGTTTTCCGTCTGTCCGTCTGTCAGTAACACCTTGATGGAACTTCTTCACGTCTGGCACGAACATATCGCGTCCACAAGAATGAGACGGACGGACGACCTGAAAACAAAATGGCTGCCGCTCTGACGCAAAAGAACAATCAACACTGTCGCAAAACGAAACCAAAAGAGGATAAAATCAAATATTCGCTGTTTGAGAGACAAACGCAGTTTCATATCAACAGTATTGATGCGTCTGTAGAAAGATAGATAATGAACATACAGATGGACAAACAGCAATGAAGTCCAGTAACTGGAGCTGAGCTTGACTCATGTTCATTATTAAAGTTTAAGCGTCTCTCAGCGAGAGAAGAAACAGACACTTGAGTGTAATCAGGTTTGGGACGTGGTCATCTCTCAGCAGCAGAGCGCCGCTCCTAATCGAGTCAACATATCAGCTTTCAGACCTGATCCCCGGTGGAGCTCGGCCTCCCATCGTGACTCCGAGTCCGAGCAGCAGCGTGTCACTGCGGAGCGCTGACACCTTTTCCCGCCGCGTGGCTGAGTATCGGGAATAGATTTGATTAGGTCCGGTGCAGAGGAGAGGTCATGAGTGAACGGCAGAGTCTGTGATGGATGCGGCTGCAGGACGCTGATTGACACTCGCAAAAATCAGACATTAAAATGATTCATTTTGTCAGTAATCAACGTGAGCCAGGTGAAGCTTCTGTATTGATTTAACAGGACTAATATTGATTGGTTTGTATTTGATTTCACTGAGTTGATTGACCAATCACGTTTGCACGGACTGACAGAACACGCCCTTTTCTTGCTGCTTCCTTACAACTAATCCTCAGTCGACACAACGCTGCTGTTACAGATACACCTCAGTCATCGTTTGCATCTTTGAGCTTCGGTTGCCATAGCAACAGATCAGCTCTAGACGATTCGACTTGAGACAGTTTTTAAAACACAGAAGGATTTTCAAATCTACTGTTGATGGAGAAAAACCGGCGTCAGTGTTCAGTGATTGGTCGTCTCTGTGTGACCTCACAGGTAACGTGCCGTCCCCCAACGCTCCTCTGAAGAGGGTGCTGGCGTACACGGGCTGCTTCAGCCGCATGGCCACCATCAAGGACATCCACCTGTACCTGTCCCAGAGGCTCCGCATCAAGGAGGAGGACATGAGGCTGTGGCTCTACAACAGTGAGGTGGGACACACAGGTCACAGTGGAGGAGGAAGAGGAGGAGGAGGAGGAGGAGGAGGAGGAGGATGTCACATGAGCAGAATACACACTAAAATAATTAAACACATTTTGCCACAGAGGCCGTCCTACAGCACGGACCCTCAGGGCTACACAGTGATGATGTGCCGTGGGGGTGGGGGGTTGTCACGGTCACAGAACTCACATTTCACTACAAACCTCAGTTTTAAAAAAAAAAGACATGAAGAACATCATGAATTTAACTTGTAAACATAAAGGTGTGATTGTAACCCAGCAACAAACTGACAAGAAATTCACATGAAGCCACTTCTCCTAAAGAATAAACAAACATTTTATTGAAGTTGCTGCTACAAACGAGACTTTAAGTTCTTCAGAAGGTTTCAAATCAATAAGAAATAAATACTATAATAATGAAATAAAGATCCATTAAAGTGCAGCGTGTAGATGTTTCCACATCGTCCGCAGAAAGGAAGGATTTCTTATTTTTACCTTTATTCTGATAGTCACAGAGAGAGAGACGGAGAAAGACAGAGAGAGACAGAGAGAGACAGAGAGAGAGACAGACAGAGACAGAGAGAGACAGACAGAGAGAGAGAGAGAGAGACAGATAGAGAGAGACAGAGAGAGAGACAGAGAGAGACAGAGAGAGAGAGAGACAGAGAGAGAGAGAGACAGAGAGAGAGAGACAGACAGAGAGAGAGAGACAGACAGAGAGAGAGAGAGAGAGCAAGCAAAGCAAAGGTCATAGGTCAGATTCAAACCCAGGTCTCTGCACTGAGGACTAAACCTTAATGTTGTGCGCTGCACCAGGTGAGTCACCTGCAGACCTCTGGGCTCTGACAGCGTCTGCAGGTGAATAAAAACCCTCTCGCTCTCTCGTGTGACCAACATGTCGTAGACTGACCATCAGAACACGGATTATCTTCATTCGGATCACAACGCAAACTGAACCGGACGTCCTGTCCTCAGCGCCCTCGGGCGACAACAGAGTGATTATTATTATTAATTAGTCGTAATAAAGCCTGATGAGTAACTCCTCCTCTCGTCGCTCTGCAGAACTACCTCACCCTCCTGGACGATGAAGACCACACTCTGGAGAGTCTGAAGATCCAGGACGAGCAGCAGCTGGTCATTGAAGGTATGAAGCTCCTCCCCCCTCCGCCTCCGTTTATAATGAACTTGTAATTGATCCGTAACGAGCAGATAATCAGTGGTAACAGGTCGTTCTGAATGACGGCTCGTGAAATGTCTTCCTCTTCCTCACAGTCCGGAACAAAGACATGAGCTGGCCCGAGGAGATGTCCTTCATCGCCAACAGCAGCAAGATGGACAGACACAAAGGTGAGAACATGAGCAGAACAGCTGATTGGTGGATGTTTTGCACCTTGATTAACACCTTGAAACTCTACGTGGACGTGTTGTTTTCTTCCATGTTTGTTGAAGATGTAAAAATCATTTCTTTAAGTCACTATTTCACCTTTGACTCAGTGTTTTAGAGAAGCTGCTTCAGCAGGAGGAAAGTTTGTAATTGATTCGTTGATTTTGGTAAAAAAACAAAACAGGCTTTTAATTTGAAGAGTCCGCTCGACCAGTGAGATCAATAAACCACAGAAGACACTTTTAAAACATCCAGGTCCACAGAGTTAATTAACATGAATATACAAGACAAGCAGGAAACTGAATCAAGAGCCTGAATCACTGAGCAGCTGCTGCAGATTCACAAAAGATCGTTTGTTCACTACGAACCAAAATTAGAAATCTTTTCTTATTTATTGACATTTCTCTGTATCATATAAAATAACATGTTAATGAGAAAGAGGACGTGTTGTTTCCGAGTCCATAAGTTGCAGGTTTTTCATCCAAAAAGGATTTTGATTCTTCCAGAGCAGTTCTAAAAGTGTTTTTAATATTTTCTCTCATATCTGCAGCAGGTAAATATATTACAGCTGTTAGTGGAAGTTACTCAATAGGTTGTTTAGGTCTGACCAGTGTGTCCTTGTTTCCCAGTTCCTACGGAGAAAGGAGCCACTGGTCTCAGTAACCTTGGCAACACCTGCTTCATGAACTCCAGTATCCAGTGTGTGAGCAACACCAAGCCGCTCACAGACTACTTCATCTCAGGGAGACACCTGTACGAGCTCAACAGGTGACGTTCAAGACGCCGCGTCGCTCCGGTTTCAGTCTTGCACAAAACACCTTAAGTTTTCTACTTAAGTCTGACACTAGAGGGTTTAATTTCTCCTCAGCTGAGGGAGTTACTTAAGGGTGTTGCTCAGAATCTCTTAAAAGGTTTCCTTTGTTAAGGAAAAACGTTCAGGCATTTGCAGCAGTGAAAGAGATTTTACAGCAGTAAAATTCTACAGTTTCCATGGAGACCGTTAATACACATAAGATAACATATGCTTATATGCTGATCCTCATATTGAAGGGACGCTTGAATCCTGACATGGGTCGTGTCTGTTATTCCACACACTGTCCTCCTCCTGTTGTCGTTGTCATGGAAACTTCAGCACAGTGTTCAGCGGACGGTCAGAGCGTCTGACACTCACACAGCTGATCGATCGACGTGAAATACTTCACCAGTGATCGACTGGAAAACCACAGAACATCAAACAACACATCACATCAACACACAGCATCAAACCACAGAGCGTCATGAACTGCAGCTGATCTGTGATCAGATCACAAACTGATCAGATCTATAGACAGAAATCAATAAATCAATTCCTCTGGTGGAGGCTCCTTCAGGGTCGTTCACCCTCTTCATTGATCACAACTGTTTCCTCAGTCACTAAGGTTTTTGCAGCAGTTTAACTGACTTTAGCATCAGACTAAGATCAGGAGAAAACCCTTTAAGGAGAAGACTTAAGGTTTTTTGTGCAACAGTTTTTATTTTCAGGAAACCTTAACTCAGACTTTTAGGACAATCTTAACTGAAGGTGTTTCATGCAGTTGACCCTTGACCTTTATCTGACCCGTGTTGGTGCTTCCACAGAACCAACCCCATCGGGATGCGAGGTCACATGGCCAAGTGCTACGGCGACCTGGTGATGGAGCTGTGGAGCGGCACGCAGAAGAACGTGGCGCCGCTCAAACTCAGAGTAAATCCTGTCACACACTGTTATCTGTGTGTTTATTGGTCCGGTGCCTTTAAGAAATGAAAGTAAAGTTAATGTTGTTTGTGATGTCATCACTTCCTCTCCAGTGGACGATAGCGAAGTACGCCCCGCGCTTCAACGGCTTCCAGCAGCAGGACTCCCAGGAGCTGCTCGCCTTCCTGCTGGACGGTCTGCACGAGGATCTGAACCGAGTCCACGAGAAACCCTACGTGGAGCTGAAGGACAGCGACGGCCGGCCGGACTGGGAGGTGGCCTCCGAGGTCAGAGGTCACACTGCTCATCAAATACTGTGTATATGTGTTATATGTGTCGCTCAGACAGGCTCCTAATAACTCGTGAACAAGGCGGAACATTTAGCAGCTGAAGAGTCGGGAAGATGGTTTCTCATTCATCAGGAGACACAAACACATCTGTCATCGTTAGCTTCTTCTGCTCTGTATCCATGGAAACACATGACGAGCTTGCACATTAACAATCCTTCTAATGAGACGCTAGCATGCTAGTTTAGCCTGGACCACACTCATGACTCCAGGAGGCTCCGCCCCCCCAGAGGTCACACCTGAAGATCAACTTCCTGCTTTATAGAAACATGGAGAAAGTTACAAGCTTCAGTCACAAAATACACATGAAACTTCAAATACACATCGATCTGCTGCTCTGAGAAACAGTCAGTAACAGTCAGTAACAGTCAGTAACAGTCAGAAACAGTCAGAAACAGTCAGAAACAGTCAGTAACAGTCAGAAACAGTCAGTAACAGTCAGTAACAGTCAGTAACAGTCAGAAACAGTCAGTAACAGTCAGTAACAGTCGGTGCATCAGCTCAGATTCATTTAATCTGGTGATGATGTATCGACGCTCTGTTTGTCCTGATCTCACCGCTCTGTGTGTGTGTGTGTGTGTGTGTGTGTGTGTGTGTGTGTGTGTGTGTGTGTGTGTGTGTGTGTGTGTGTGTGTGTGTGTGTGTGTGTGTGTGTGTGTGTGTGTGTGTGTGTGTGTGTGTGTGTGTCCAGGCGTGGGAGAACCACCTGCGCAGGAACCGCTCCATCGTGGTGGAGCTGTTCCACGGTCAGCTGAAGTCTCAGGTGAAGTGTAAGACCTGCGGCCACATCAGCGCTCGCTTCGACCCCTTCAACTTCCTGTCTCTGCCGCTGCCCATGGACAGCTCCATGCACCTGGAGATCACAGGTGAGGAGGACACCTGAGGACGGGGACAAAGACTCTGAGACTCACTTCCTGTTTTGTAACGACCACGGAGCCTGACTCCTGTTTCCTGGTTGTGTTTTCAGTCATTAAACTGGACGGGTCCACGCCCGTGCGCTACGGCCTGAGGCTCAACATGGACGAGAAGTACACGGGACTGAAGAGGCAGCTGAGTGAACTGTGCAGTCTGAAACCGGAGCAGATCCTCCTGGCCGAGGTCCACACCTCCAACATCAAGGTACTGAGGCTGCAGCTCGCACAGCTGGAGACACGGAGACGTCTCTCCTGGTTCCACAGCACCGTCACCATGAAAGCTTCAGTTCACTCACATCGTCAACACAAACTGTTTAACCTCCAGAAACACTAAATACATTCACTTCATCTGTGTGTGTGTGTGTGTGTGTGTGTGTGTGTGTGTGTGTGTGTGTGTGTGTGTGTGTGTGTGTGTGTGTGTGTGTGTGTGTGTGTGTGTCTGTGTGTGTCTGTGTGTGTCTGTGTGTGTCTGTGTGTGTGTGTCTGTGTGTGTGTGTGGGGGGCATCATTACATATAAAAAAACAAATAAAATAAATTCATCTTTAGCTGGTATTAGTTTTCAGGCTGCTTCTTCTTCATCAACCACCTTCATCCACCTGTAACTTCACCTGTAACTTCACCTGTAACTTCACCTGTAACTTCACCTGTAACTTCACCTGATCTGAAATGAACCTCTGCTTCTCAGTCTGACGTATAAATCCTCTGTGATCAGAACTTCCCTCAGGACAACCAGAAGGTGCGTCTGTCCGTTAACGGCTTCCTGTGTGCGTTCGAGGTCCCGGTGCCGGGGTCGCCCACCTCTCTGAGCTCCCCCACACTGACAGGTGAGCTCACCTGCTCTCTGTGTTTATATTACCCATAATTCTGTCTGAGAACCCACCCTCACCTACAGCCCTGTCTCTTTCCTCAGACGTCACCCCGATAGCTAACGGACATCTGAGCAACAAGCCCGTCCTGATCCCTAACGGAGGCCCCAGCAGCCTGGTGCCCTCCACCCCAGAGACGCCCGTCGCCAACGGGGTCACCAACGGACACCTGACCCCGGTGCAGGAGAGCCCCTTCATCGGCTACATCATCGCCATGCACAGGAAGATGGTGAGACAGTACGCCGCGTAGAAAAAGTAGTCCCGGCTGGTCGCAGCCTGTGACCTGACCTCCGTGTGTCTGTGTTCACCTGCAGATGCGTACGGAGCTCTACTTCCTGTCGTCTCAGAAGAACCGGCCCAGTCTGTTCGGGATGCCCCTCATCGTTCCCTGCACGGTCCACACCAGTAAGAAAGACCTGTACGACGCCGTCTGGATCCAGGTGTCCCGCCTCGCCAGCCCGCTGCCCCCGCAGGAAGCGAGTAACCACGCCCAGGACTGGTAGGCCCACAGTCCTCTGACTTCTTTCTTTGTGTATTCTGTTGCTTGAAACTTGACCGGAACTATTTTATTCCTCCGCGCCGACGACAGTCACAGCCGCCATTTTGTTTTCAGGTCTCAGTAACGCCTTGAAGGAACTTCTTTAAATTTGGCACAAACGTTCACTAGGACTTCAGTTTGAACTGATTAGATTTTGGTGGTCAAAGGTCAAAGGTCATGGTGACCTCACAAAACACTTTTTAGCCATTACTCAAGACTTCACACAAATGTTTAATGTCTTCTCTGACTGGACGAACAGGAAGTGACCTCACAGTCTGAGCAGGAGGAGTTGACTCTTCTCTGTGTTTCCTGCAGTGATGACAGTATGGGATACCAGTACCCCTTCACTCTGCGGGTGGTGGGGAAGGACGGGAACTCCTGTGCCTGGTGTCCCTGGTACAGGTGAGAAAGTCGACAGTGACACACCTGGTAGAGATGAGAGTTCAGTGAGGAGCATGTGCCCTGAAAATATATGATCAGATATTAAATGTAAGATTTGATTTTTGTCTTAAACAGAAAACAAAGTAAAATCTGTGTGTGTGTGTGTGTGTGTGTGTGTGTGTGTGTGTGTGTGTGCGTGTGCGTGTGCGTGTGTGTCTGTGTCTGTGTGTGTCTGTGTGTGTGTGTGTGTGTGTGTGTGTGTGTGTGTGTGTGTCCAGGTTCTGTCGAGGCTGTATGATAGACTGCTCTGAGGACAGAGCCTCTGTCGGGAACGCTTACATCGCTGTGGACTGGGACCCCACTGCCCTGCACCTCCGCTACCAGACCTCCCAGGAGAGGGTGAGACACACACACACACACACACACACACACACACACACACACACACACACACAGCTCTGAGGTTATTGGCCATGCTTCATGTGCAGCCCTTCATGCTCTTGTAGCAGAAGCTCGTTTCCTCGTCTTGTACAAACAAAACGACCTGCTGGAAAATAACTGAGGAAACACAGGGATGGTGTTGTCAGTGAGATTTCAGATTCATGACTTCATCTGTTGGTCCGTGTGTTATTGTGCATCAAGAGTTGAGGTGAGAGCAAAGTGCGGGACAGTAACGCCTGCAGCTCCAGGTTTGACCACACGGGGTCATCGGTGAGCCGCTCAACACTCCAGTCCAGAGTGGAGCGAGCTGCTTTGAGACGGGCTGAGTTACACTGAGTGTGTGTGTGTGTCTGCTGAAGTATTTCCCCCCCCCCCCGTGTCCCTGCAGATCGTGGAGGAGCACTGCAGCGTGGAGCAGTCCCGCCGGGCGCAGGCCGAGCCCATCAGCCTGGACAGCTGTCTGAAGGCCTTCACCAGCGAGGAGGAGCTGGGAGAGGACGAGCTCTACTACTGCTCCAAGTGCAAGACCCACCGGCTCGCCACCAAGAAGCTGGACCTGTGGAGGCTGCCCCCCATCCTGGTCAGTGGTCGCAGACTGTCGGGGGGAGTGTTTATGTGTAGCGCTCTTTGGTCAGCGCGGTCCTCAGTGTGACGTGTGCTCTCCTCTCCAGATCGTCCACCTGAAGCGCTTCCAGTTCGTCAACGGTCGCTGGATCAAATCCCAGAAGATCGTCAAGTTCCCGCGGGAGAGTTTCGACCCCAGCGCCTTCCTGGCGCCCAGAGACCTGGAGCAGCACTGCCTCCACTCCCGCAGCGAGAGCGAGGACCTGCTGAGGGTCGGAGAGGACAACCTGTCCTCCGTCTCTGCCCCCGCCGGCTTCTGCAACCTCAACAAAGGTACACATGCGGCCCCTCGTCTTTCTTTATTCAGCCATTTTGTTGTCAGGTCGTCCGTCCGTCTCTCTCTCGTGGACACGATATCTCACTTACACCTCGACAGAACTTCTTCAACTGTGGTCAAAACATTCACCTGTCAGAATCTAGTTTCAAATAATTGGACTGAATTGTAGATGATGTGTCTTTAACCCTCTGCTCTCTCCACAGCCTCGCCGGCCACCAGCAGGAAGTCGGCGCCGTCTCTCAGCCGGACCAGCAGCCCCTCCGGCAGCCCAAAGAGCGGCGGCCGCAAGCCGGGCCGGCTACGCCTGCCTCAGCTGGGCAGCAGACACCGCCTCTCCAACAGCAAGGAGAACCTGGACGTAGCGGCGAACCCTGAGGCCGAGCCGCGGGAGAACGCATCGCAGACGGACACAGAGGGAAGTGCGGCAGCAGCAGGGGGGGCGGGTCTTCCTGGATCGGGAGAGGCGATGACGTCAGAGTCTTGGTGCAGCACGGAGGCGTCCAGCAGCCACTGTGACGTGGTGCTGGTGAACGGAGACAGTAACGGGCTGAGCTCCGACTGCAGCTTGGAGAGCGGCATGGACCCCGACGGCTCGCTGCTGCAGCACAGAGACAACATGTGTCTGGACGCCATCTACAACCTCTATGCAATATCAGTGAGTCGCCGTCACACACACAGTCTGAACGCCACCGCCTGACACCAGTCTGACTGTTTCTCTGTCCCTCTCCTCAGTGCCATTCAGGAATCATGGGAGGCGGCCACTACGTGACGTACGCCAAAAACCCCAACGACAAGTGGTACTGCTACAACGACAGCAGCTGCAAGGTGAGACTGAACCTGGTCCACTTATCAGCCTCATTAACATATTCACTTGGTTTAGAAAAAGAATTATACATCTCACACACACACACACACACACACACACACACACACACTGCCTTTAAAAGATATCCTATCCTATGCCTCTCTTTCAGAAACAAGTACTACACGTTTTTTTCTTCCCCCTCAGGAAGTGCACTCTGAGGAGGTCGACAGTGACTCCGCCTACATCCTCTTCTACGAGCAGCAGGGCGTCGACTACTCCCAGTTCCTGCCAAAGATCGACGGCAAAAAGATGGCCGACACCAGTAGCATGGACGAAGACTTTGAGTCCGACTACAAGAAATACTGTGTCCTCCAGTGACCCTGCGTCGTCGTCTTCCATCAGCCCCCTCCCCCCCCTCCCCCTCCCCCTCCTGCTGCTGCTGCTGCTCCGAGCGGGAGGCGGAGCCAGACGTTCAGACCGCTCTGAAGAGAACTGCTAACGGCCAGAGTCAGACTGCGCCCTCTGCGTCGCAGCACTTTCTACACGGACCAGTGCAAAGGTTGCCAAGACAACGACGAAGCCCCGGTGAAAGCACTACATTGGTGCACTTTGCTGAGCCCGACAAAACAAACCCCTCCCCCTCGCCATAACATACATGTAACATACAACATACGTGCTGCAGTGATGTCGCCTCGTTATTGTGCGTTGATCACTTGTGATGTCAGAATGAAACAAACATTTACTCCTGGAGCTCACCTGTGTTACCTCACCTGAGGTCACATGATCAGCTCCAGGCGTAACGATTGGACACAGATTCAGATCTGATGCCAACGGATGCCCAACAGTTAGACGGCACCTGTGTGATGACGTCACGTTGGACGCCGCAGGTCGCCGTGACGTTTTAAAAAATGGTTCTCCAAAGGTTTTTATTAGCGGTAGTTTCACTAAGGATGAAAATATCAGTCACACGCTACCTCATCGCTTCGCAGTCTGTCGGCCAACAACCCTGAAACCCTGTGACAGTATTAATAATATTAACAATAATAATAATTAAATGCTTCCTTCCTGTGTAGGAGACATGGTACACACATTTCAGGACCCCCCCCCAACCTTGAAAAAATAAACAACCTCCTCCCCTCCTCGTAGGAGACTCACACAGGTCCTGATGTCGACAGGAAACGAGGCACTTTCTGCCAAAACTCTGCCAAATATCAGAAACCAGAGGTGTGTGTGTGTGTGGACCTGTGTGTGTCCTGGTTAGCCTGGTTAGCTTAGCACAGTGCCATGATTAACACAGTAAACTTCTCATGTTGTTTTTCTTTTTGATTCTTGTTTTTATAAAAAAAAAGAGATTTATTTTTATTGTTTTAAGGCGGCTTCAGGAGCCGCGTCAGGTCGGGGGGATCAGATGTAATGCTGATGTTCTCACCCTCGGCCAATCAGAGAGCAGGAACGGTCAGGACGCTGGAGATCCCTTCACTGACATCACAAAATCTGCACCACTTCACAATAAGTTCACCTTTGTAAAGGATTTATAATCAGGTTATTAACACTTTATAAATCATAAACAAGTTCTAACAGTTTTCACACATTGATCCAGGCTCACTATTTGGCAAAATCAAGTTAATATTTAATTAATTAATATATAGCTCAAATATAACTGGAGCCTTATAGTAACTCATTCATAAATGATGATTTCACACTTTATTATAAGGCTCCTGTTTCCAGTTATAAATATTAGTAACTTGATGAGTTATAAAGTGTTAATAACATCTTAATGAGCCATTTATAAATCCTTTATAAGGAGAATCACATGATAACATTTAAAGAGTAACGTAACTCCCCTGAACTCACCACGACAGCGGGAATCAGATCAGCTCTGTCCCGGTTCAGGGGTCGTGTCCTACGAAGGCGTGGCCAGTCGTAGACCGCGAGCGCCAAACCAAAATGAGACTCAACTGCCAGCAGTTTGATTGGATGTTCAGGTGTGTTAGCGGCTGTAGAAGATCACTTCCTCCTAACTCCACCTCCCCCGGATTTCAAACGTGTTTCTTCTTTTTCTTTCTTTCTTTGTTTGTTCATTAACTCAGACTCAGCTGAGGTCATGGAGTTCCTCTTGAACAGAAGGTGTTAAGTTACTCTTTAAAGGCCACAACATGTCGGCGGCAGCACGAGCTCTGTGGTCTGTGTCTCTGAAACCACATTTTAAAGAACGGTTAGAGTGATAACATGAACTGAACGGGCGGCGGCTGCTGCATCACTGTTTCCCCTGCGCCATAATAAGGGGTTAACCCCGCCCTGATTGGTCCCATTGGTTGTTTCCTGAAAGCAGGTGATGGAGGTGTGATTTTTAGTTACCGGGGAAACGGAGACGGTGTTCAAATTAAACTCAATGAACTCCTGGTGGAAATGTTGGCAACAGGGAACCAAAACATTTCAAGTTGTCTTCAGAACATTTTCAATATTAAATGATCAATGAATAAATATTTATTTAATAGATAATTTAACTGTTAAACTCCATTTTAAACATGAAAGCATGACTCAGTAATCTCAGACCCACATTGTGTCACCACATGGTTTAAGGTCACTGTTTGGCGTCTGGGGTCGGTCGCATAAAACACCTTAAGTTTTCTACTTAAGGGTTAATTTCTCCTTAGCTGAGCTACTTAAGGGAGACGGACGGAATCTCTTAAAAAGGTTTCCTTAGTTAGGATAAAAAAGTATTTTACAGCAGTGAAAGACATTTTACAGTAGTAAAATTCTACTGTTTCCATGGAGACCGTTGTTGCTATCTGTTGTCAAACGAAGCCGGCAGCATTAAAGGAGCACGGTGTCTCGTCCTCCTGTTGTTTGGGCGGGAACTTCACGGAAACCTTAAGGAGAAAACTTAATGGTGTTTTTATTTTAAGGAAACCTTAACTCAGACTTTAAGGAAAGTCTTAACTTAAGGGTTTTTGGTGCAAATGGCTCCCGGACTGTTTATTAGATGTGTGACATCACTGGACCCGACATGTAGAAAATCTTTCTTTTTGTCTTTGATCTGAATCTGAACTCGGTTCCTGTTTTTACCTGAAGGTTTGACGTGTTGAGGTGTGAAATGAACAAACAGCAGCAGAGACGTGTGTGTGTGTGTGTGTGTGTGTGTGTGTGTGTGTGTGTGTGTGTGTGTGTGTGTGTGTGTGTGTGTGTGTGTGTGTGTGAGAGAGAGAGAGAGTGTGAGTGAGCTGCTCCTGCGCAGGGTTCAGTCTAATCACTGTGAACAGACGCTCGGTGGCTCTGATGGTTTCCCGCTCTGTCTTCTTGTGTTCGCCTCCTTTTTTAGCTGCTGTATTTATGAGAAGATGGCGTTGATGGCGTTAATGGCGTTGATGGCGTTAATGGCGTCATGGCGGATGTCTGTCACTGAATGAAACTTTATTTTCCTTTTTGCAAAGAGAACGTTTGTTGAACAAATGGAAATGTACATACGAGTGATATTTATGTTCGCTTGCCCGGCTCTTTGTTTCTCCTCCTCCATCCTGACGCCGTCGCGCCGAGCTGCAGACGCCGTCGCGCCGAGCTGCAGACGACGTCCAGTGTGTGTTTGTCATCTCGTGGCTCAAAGGGAAAGTTTTAGAGGATTTGTCTCTTGAGGACTTTGTGGGTTTAAAGGTGCAATAGCCGTCAACTTATTTTCTTCTTCTGTGGCTGTGAATGTGCCCTCGAACGTGTGCTACGTGTGATGCTAAGCTAACCACACCTGTAGCTCGAACTGTGTAAAAGTCGGGGTTAATTTCAGCACAAGTTTCATGAATCCCGGAACAAAGATTTTCTAAACTGAGCTGTGACGCTGAAGACGGGCGAACACAGATCCTATAAAACTAATATCTGAAACACCCCCCCACCCCCCCCCCCCACCTGTGTCCGGAAGCCCCGCCCCTCGCTCCCCCCCACCCCACCACAAGAATAGTTCAGTGTTGCAGGCGATGCAATCTACTACTGAGCTGTCCGTCAGTGTCTGTAGCCTCTTTTTATTTAAGTTCGTTCCTGTCGGATCTGAACCGGACGTGTTAATTTAAAGAACTTTTTTTTGTAAAGTGTTTGCTGAAAGAAAGTGACATTGCACTGACATGAAAACATGTACATAAAAAAAAAAAAAATGTGTTTTGTAAATAAGCCAATGAAAACTATGTATTTGAATATGAACTGTACAAAATACTGTACTTGTAGTTGTATATGGAGTGATACCGTTGATCTGTAACAAAATACCCAAGCAACAATTAAATTCTGCAGAGG
Source organism: Seriola aureovittata (assembly GCF_021018895.1). Lineage (NCBI taxonomy): Eukaryota > Metazoa > Chordata > Actinopteri > Carangiformes > Carangidae > Seriola > Seriola aureovittata. The sequence continues at coordinate 2,353,856 of NC_079367.1, read as the reverse complement.
AAACGATGGCGGCAGACTGACGCGCGGTTTCATTTGTGTCCTGAGTCTTTCCTGTTGGAGGTGTGGCTGCAGGACGGACGTGGATTGGTCCAAAACCTTTATTTTGACGTCTTTGTTAAGACGTCAAATCTTAGATGACAGAAAATGCCGTGCTAACATGCTAATTTTGAACATCCATCAATATTTCCATTTGTGCTCTAATAATTCTGCAAGTGACAAACACACAACATTAAATGACAATTATGATATTGAAGTTACATTTTTCTCAATAAGTAGTGGCCTATAAAAAAAATGCAGATATTAATAATGTCAATATTATATATTTATATGTTTGTACAGTATGTAAATATTATGTAAAAGGTCATAGGTCATAGGGTGAATGGGGAATTGTTTCTTCCTTTAAAATCATTAGTTCTGTGCGGTTTCCCCTCAGAATGTGATGAAGTGGTATCTCCCAGATATAACACAACATACTCTGTCGTCTTTAGATGTGCAAGTTTAACGTCTTAACACGGACGTCAGAATAAATGTTTTGGACCAATCTGTGTTCGGTACTGTCGGACTGATGGTCAGCTGGTTGGTTCAGGAACAAAGGAGCCGATGACCTTCCCTTAGCTGCTACTGTAGCGACATGAAATGTCCAAACATGTAAGAAAACGAGATCCGACACAGCAAAATGAAACTTTGCAACGTATGGCTGAATCCCTGGCCCGAGTCTGGCCCGTATACTTCCACATCTGGGCAAATTCCAGCTGTTGTCCTCCGTATGGACATAAATGTGGCCCTCCAAGTATTTATGCATAAATTCAGGCCCAGTATGCACCCGGTTCCACGACCCAAATCTGGCCCATATACGGCATGATTCTACGGCCACATCTGGAAAATCTTTCAGCTTTCAGTCACTACCAGAATATAACAGCTGGAATCTGCCCACATGAGGAAGTATACGGGCCAGACTCGGGCCGAGGATTCAGGCCTTTGTTGGGCCAGAGGGTTTATTCTGCAGCTCGTCCACTGCCACAGTGCAGGAAAAGCTTCCACTGAGGAACATGACAGTAACTACAGCTCCACCCCCTCCTCTTCTTCATGAGCTAAACTCGCAGTAATTGTTGATTCAAGATGTAATTTTCATTATTAAGAGTAAACTCAAACTGTGTGACTATAAAGGAAGTGTCATGATCTGTTGTTGCTGCAGAGAGGAAACCACACTCAGGGTCTCTGCAGCCACTTCCCAGAATCAAACATGTTTCTGTCCTCGCACCACATGAAGGGGCTTTTCTTCTCATCCTCACTGACACGTTTTAGACCCTCGAACATCAAGTGTCTCAACTCAGCTCGCAGTTTGGAGAAGAGGGAAGCAACAAAAGACCTGTTGGTAGTGGAAACACAAATGTGTTAAATTAACACGGCGAATCGGATGCTCGTAAAATCAACTAAACTAAAGGTTAGAGGAAACAAACAAACCATCATGCTCTAATTCGAAAACACAGGAACTATCATCATTATCCTGATCTCTGCTCTAGATTACCATCAGTCAATCCAGTACTTCCACTCAAGTACTTGTACTTCACTTGAGTATTTCTACTTTCTACTCTGAGCCTCTCTTCTGATTGGCTGACTGTTTTCTGAGTGATCCAATAAAAATAAAGCAGATTTCAGGTAAAAACACTCAGAGAAACCAAATCCTGTAAAGGTTTGGATGATGGGTCCAGGTGGGCGGGGCTTGGTGACTGCTTTGTTGTGACATCACAAAGTTCCAGAAGTCCTGACGGCTGGTTTTAAGGCTCAGTTTCTGAATACAGGCTGTGTGCATTTCTCTGTGGACTGAGGCTTTGATACTTTCACAGTATTAATATAGAAGCTAGAGCTGATCTATAATCACACTACACATGGACACAGACCTTTACACTGGAGGAGCTTTAATATTTTTGGTTAAACCTGTTTTATCGTTTTACATTTCACATGTCAAATAAGCTTTTTGTCCCCAGCTGCTGCCTGTACAGACGGAGTTTAAATGTGTGTGCGGGGGTGTGTGATCGTAGTTCAGTCTCCGGCGGGTCGACAGTCTCTCTGACTGTGACACAGAGAGACGTGCAGCTCAAACCACCTTCTCTTCTGTTCATTTCCTCTGCTTCTGTTGTGGTTGGCAGGATGAACGCTGCTGCTGCTGCTGCTGATCACACACACTCAGGTTAGAGGTTTACACGACTCGGGGCTGTTGACGAGTTCTTTACAGAATCCAAACAGAATGATCCAGAGCAGATCGACACCAGCTGGTCCCTGATCAGGATGGACTTTATCAGAAAATACAGGTAAGCTGCTCTGTGTCTGATGTGTTTAAAGTTCATCATGTTGTGATTAAACTTTTACTTGTCTGACTGTTGATTAAATTCACATTCTTTTCTTCAGACTGACGTTCTCCTCCTCTTCCTCCTCTTCCTCCTCGTGTTGACCTCAGTGAAACGACGACATCATGTCTGCTAACTCCAGTGAAGCTAACTGCTCAGGTGAGCTCTCAGGCTTCACAGGTGACTCTCACATCACACTGGAGCGTGTTGCAGCTGAGCCTTTGCGTCTGTTTCAGGTCAGATCCCGGAGCCGCTCTTCTTCATCCTCACTGGACTCCTCTCCGCCACCGTCCTCATCTTCATTCTGCTGGGCGTCGTGTGTCTCAGAAAGTAAGTCGGAAAAGTTCAACTGACATAAATCTGTTTATGAAAACACAAAGTTCGACATTCAAGACTGAAAGAGCAGGTGCCGTCACTTTTGAATCAGTACATAGATATACAGCACGTAGATCTGCTGTTCCCGGTCGGGTCGCACAGTCTCACATCATATTCTGTCAAAACTGATTCATTCTCAGCTGACTCACCTGTCGTAGCAGGTAACAGCTCAGGTGTGACTGACATTAATGATGATTAAATACCTGCAAATGAAACTCAATCATTGTTAATGTTATTAGTTTCATGTGTTGTTTGAACTACAGCACACGTTTCTGCAGAATGTACCACAGACCGAACGACTGACACTGGTCTTCAGTGTTTGTTTGTTTGTTTGTTTGTTTGTTTGTTTATTTGTTTGTTTGTTTGTTTGTTTGTTTGTTTGTTTGTTTGTGTTGCCTCTGGTTTGTTGTTTTCACCTTTGTTGTAAATGTTACCAGTTTTAAATGGTAATTGCTTTTGTGCTGCTTTTATGTTTCGATGAGCTAAAGAAAGATTTACACAGTGAGGGAAAATGTATTTCTTCTATTCTATTATATTATATTATATTATATTATATTATATTATTTAGAATATTTTAATTTTAGAAAAATGAAATTTGAGAAAGTCTGTGTTGAGGTTTTGGTTTCAGTTTCAGTGACTCATTTTATTTTACAGAATCCTCGTGGTCGAGTTCACATGGTCCTCTGTTTTACTTTCATACATTAGTGTGAATCTTCGTTTAGATCTGGATCAGGATCAGGATCAGGATCAGGATCAGGATCTGGATCTGGATCAGGATCTGGATCAGGATCTGGATCAGGATCTGGATCTGGTCCACCACTTTGGTCCAGACTGATATACCAGACATCTGTTGGAAGGACCATAAACACATGTTGACATTCATGGTTCTCAGATGATACATATATAAGAAATGGGGGATCAAATAATCAGACCCCCCTGAGTTTATCTCTAGCGCCATCAGCAGGTTGAAAGTTTCGGTCATTTACTTCCTGTCAGGATGAGATGGTAAAGATATTCTAACCTGTTAGACAGCATGTTAACACTGTCAGTGCTAAGATTAGCATTTAGCAGATGGTCTGGAACTCTTGTTTTATTTTCAATAAATGTCAGAAACAGTTCATGTTTTATTCCTGAATTCATTCTGAAATATGTTCTTTGCCCTCCAGCTGGAGACAAAGCTGTTACCATAGCAACAGTATCCACTCCAGATTTTGTTTTTCACAGATATATTTTTCTGTATTTTCAACAAATCTCCCCCAGGTCTTTCAGTGTTTTCCGTTGGTTCGCTCCATTTTCTCACAGGTATCGATCTTTGGTCCGGACCGTCCGGCAGCTGCAGGGGAGGAAGTTGTTGCCGGATTCTGACCTTCAGCTGGAAGCTCCCATCACGCCTGTGAGGGCGCTCCCAGCAGCCGCAGCAGTGGCGGCGGCAGCGGCGGCGGCGGCGGAGCAGGTGAAGGAGGAGGAGGAGGAGCTTCCTCTCCAGACTCCCCTGCAGAAGGGCAGCACAGTCAGGCCCTCGTCCAGGAAGCTGTGGAAAGGCCTGCAGCAGGTACCCATGTCCTCACGTCACCACAGGAGACAGATAGAAATGTTCTCATGATGTCAGGTGATAGATCTGCTTTAGGAGCGCTTGATTTCTGTCTGTCATCAGCCACCGGCCTCGTTAATATTTCATTCATGTTTCACGTGGTCTCTGTCAGGATCCTCGCTTCATGAAGTCAGACCTGAACCTGCTGCAGCTGATCAAAGCGGGGAAGGAGGGCGTCTTCTACCAGGCCAGGATGAGCAGGGGGACGTGTAAGGGCCACAACATGTTCACCTGCAAGATCAGCAAAGAAGGTACAGCTGACCCGGGTGAAGTCATGTTCTTATTGAGCTCATTAAACTTGTGTTAAGTTTCGCATTTCATGAGATATTCTTGAAAAACATCTTCTAGTTTCAGCACGAGCAAAACCACTCATAGCGAACCTTGCTTGTTTATCTCTCTGTAAGTGGTTGCCATGACAACTTGACCGATAACAATCAATGTCAGTGTTTCACATTAAAGTTCAGTTTTGAGGAAGGTTCTTGTTAAAGTGGCTGTAAAAGCTGTACTGAAAAGATGCTAACTACGCTAACCGTTCTGAAAAGATGCTCATGGCCTGATCCAGATTTCTCGACCAGGAAGTTAGAGCAGTTAAACTAGATTTTAAAACTGGAGTTTAAAACTAGAGACAGGACTGGAGCATTTTAGTGTGTCTGGTTTTGGTCTTCACAGTTTCAGCTTCAGGCTCAGCTGACAGACTCAGCTGGTGAACACAGTGCAGCGTTTAGCAGCTAAAGAGTCAGATGTTTCCCTCAGGAGCTGGTGGAGACCAAACACAGAGCTAAAAGAGCGGGAACACCGACACAAACCTGCCTCCAGGTGACTGATGGTTTCTGCTGGATGTGTAAATAAATCACTGTGTGTTTAGACAGTGATAATGTGTCAGTGCTGTTACCACTGCAGCACCATGAACTCCTGTCTCATGTGAGACGTGTTTAACATTAGTCGTATTTGCTGCCTGACACATAATAACAGCTCAGTTTATGATGATGAAGCTGTGGGAGGAAGGTGTGAAGGACGACATGAAGATAAATCAACCTCTTCCTCTTCCTCTCCTGCTGTCAGAGCGTGGGGTGTCTTCACACCTAGACAGTGTTTTCACATGTGTGAGTGTTGCCGTGATCTCATCGTCACGCCAAGTCACCAGACACGCCTTGTTCCAGGAACACACACATGAAGTCACAGACAGAGACGAATCTTTTTTTGGTCATTTTTCATTTTATTTTTAGCAAATCTTTAAGCTGAAAGAAAGAAGATTTTCATTTGTTTGACCTTTGTGTGTTTCTCCCTCGAGGCGTCCGTCCCAAACACGTGGACGTAGAAGTTTCCATCATGAGGAAACTGATGCACCACAAGAACATCCTCCAGTTACTGGACTGGAACACCACTGAGGGTGAGAGACATAGAGCAGCCGGTTCCTGCAGGAGAGAGAGTTTCTAACCTGCGGAGGTCTGACTGTGTTGTGATTGGTGCAGAGCCTTACATCCTGATCCTGGAGTACGTGAGCTACGGCACCCTGAGGACCTTCCTGCAGACCAACAGAGCGAACCTGAGTGCAGACGCCGAGCTGCAGAGCCTCCTCACCATCGCCTCCTACCACATCGCTCTGGCCATGCAGCACCTGCGCTCCAAGATGGTGAACAGACGTCGTTCTTTCTTCTTTTCCTTCTGAACAAGTTGTTTATTGAATTTTCCAGAAATTTTCCACATTCAGAGATAATGAAAGAGAGAAATAACATAAAATAAAATAAGTAAATAAAATAATGGAAATATATATATTACATACTTTTCTGATGTCATGTCTGAGGAAGTTTCTTTAAACCACATGGGGGGGGGGTTACTTAACGATGACAGAGTGATGTTTGTCACCTCCCACCTGACCAACCCCCCCCCCCCCCCCGCAGATCGTGCACTGTGACCTGGCTCTCAGGAACATCATGGTGAACAGGTTTCCCTGGGAGGTGAAGGTGGCCGAGTTCGGTCTGGCCCGAGACTTGACCAGTTTAACGAGCCGCCGCAGCAGCCGCTGGAGGAGCCCCCGGGTGAGAGCACGTGACCCACACACACTGTGAAGCTGCTGTTACTGATCTCACCTTCAGGACAGGTGACGCTCAGAGGTCACATGACTTGACTTAAGTCACAAAGTTGAGGACTTGAGACCTGCTGGACTTTGACTTGGTGTCAAGGCGGATAGCAGATATTTAAACAGAACCGTCGTCCTATAATCACGTTTACATTCATTAACTTACCAGGTTTGTTTTTATTTAATTTATTTTTAACTTTCACTTTCGGTCTCAGCTCTGGTCAAACGTCGGTGTGAATTTATGGTCAGAGAAACTCACAGATGTGTAACATCTTGTCAGGTTGAGGTGCATGTGAGAAGTTTTGACATGTGGTCAGTGTTTTAAGATCCACACGTAACTGAAACATCTGATGTGAACGTCATCCGTCCGGTTTGAAACCATGTCAACTGTGTGTGTGTGTGTGTGTGTGTGTGTGTGTGTGTGTGTGTGTGTGTGTGTGTGTGTGTGTGTGTGTTTGTTTGTTGAGTGGGGTTTGGAAACTTCCTCTGAACAGTTAACAGTGTCACATGTGGTCTTGATGAGAAGCAGTAACAAAGTCATAATAACACTGATATTTAACAGCTGCTGTCTCTGATTGTTGTTGTTGTTGTTGTGGTTGTTGTGGTTGTTGTTGTGGTTGTTGTTGTTGTGGTTGTTGTTGTTGTTGTGGTTGTTGTTGTTGTTGTTGTTGTGGTTGTTGTTGTTGTTGCGGTTGTTGTTGTGGTTGTTGTTGTTGTTGTGGTTGTTGTGGTTGTTGTTGTTGTTGTTGTTGTGGTTGTGGTTGTGGTTGTTGTTGTTGTTGTTGTTGTTGTTGTGGTGGTTGTTGTGGTTGTTGTTGTTGTTGTGGTTGTTGTGGTGGTTGTTGTTGTGGTTGTGGTTGTGGTTGTTGTTGTTGTTGTGGTTGTTGTTGTTGTTGCGGTTGTTGTTGTGGTTGTAACGAGCTGCTCGTCAGTTTTTAAAGCCTCAGACTGGAGCAGTTTTTCCCTTGTTCCCTGCTGCAGCAGCGGGTTCCTCTGCGCTGGTATCCACCTGAGTACTTCAAGAACAACTACTACAGCTTCAAGGGAGACGTGTGGGCGTTCGGCATCGTGCTGTGGGAGATGCAGATGTTTGGTGAGTCGGTCGCTCAGGTAACGGCAGCTGGGACGTGTGAGGCTGATGTCAGGTAAAGATCAGACTGGTTCCGGTCTTTATTCATCATCCCTGTCAGACACTCTGAACCAACAGACGTTACCTCATAATTTATTATTTATTTACGTAGGAGTGAGAAACTCATCTGCGGATTAGTGATCTTGATCTTGGTGGAGTCTAAACATGATGATGGCCTCAGAACACACAGGCTTATTCTTATGAAATGATTAAGAGAATTAAATTAAAACTTGTTATTATAAATATTATAAAGAGCCTCAATTATGCCTCAATGATAACAGTGAAGTCTTTTCATTATTATTCAGCAAAAAAGTGAACTGTCGTGTCAGTGTATTTTATTTTGAAATGTACATTTTCAGGAACTTTGCCGTACCCAGACCTGGAGACCTCCGAGGCTGTGGTGTACCACATCTGTATCGGCCATAAAAACACGAACCCTGAAGGCTGCAGACCGGAGATGTGAGTAAAACTATCTCAATTAAAACTCAAGAATAATAATAATTTATTAGATTTTGTTTCATTTACTTTTCAAAAAGCTAAATTTGACACATTGTCTTAAGTTGGCTGAATACTCTCTCGGCTGTATTGTGATAAATAACAGCTGCTTCTTTGATTTTTGTGCACAAATAATATTTTATTATCATAATGTGATATTCCAACAGTGTTTCCCTCACTGTAAATCTGAACATTAAAGTCAAACTAACACTCAGAGGCAGAAACCTCTGTGATATTAGAGACTGATCAATCATTAATCATCATCAATCAATGAAACATCCCTCAAAATATGAATCTAACTTTTGAAACAGGTTCAGATTATTTCATGTCCGCAGCTGTATGATCACATATAAACACACCAGGCCTCTGTTTGTTGCTCCTCAGACTTCACATCATGCGAGACTGTTGGCAGGAGCCCTACACCCTGAGGCCCTCCTTCACAGACATCATCCAGATGTTGGAGGACGTCATGGAGAATGACGCCGTAAGAAACAGCTGGATAAACTCATTTCAATACTTTACATGATTGATTTTTGATATTTTAAGGATTATGTTATGTTATATTATTGAGTCAGAATAAACCTCGGACCTTGATCACACTGCTTTAACCAATCCAGCTTTACACTGAGGAAGGACCGCCTACTAATAAATACTAATAAATAAAAATAATAATATATATAATAAATAATAAATGTATAAATAAATAAATACATCTTGAAATAAATAAATGAATGAATGAATGAATAAATAAATAAATTAATTAATTACTAAACACATAAATAAATAAATTTAGAAATACAGAAATAAATATATAAATATACATACAAACACAGAAACATCATGTCAGTGAGTGTTTAATATGAACAGGTGGAACTTATATATATCAAATAATAAACTGATTTACCTCAATAAAAATAATAAACACAAAAACATTTTGGTAATAAAAATATTCTATCTCTCTATTTTTACATTTAAAGTTTTAATGTTGACACGTCACATGTCAATATGACACATGACTTCCTGAGTCTGAGTGGATGTTAGTGAGGACAGACTGAGAGACAACAAACATGTTACATCACAGTTTTGGACAAACACTAGATTGTAGTTATGTTTTGTTTCTGTGGTTGAATTAAAATCTGTTCTGTCTTCTTCTTCTCTGCAGGATTATGTGGACGTTGTGAGTCCACAGCTTCTGGTGAAGGAAGACAACGAGTATCATGAAGCCAAATGTCTCCGAACTGCCAGCGTCACCGTGGACGATACAAATCCCATTTAAACAAATCCACTGCAGCAACAGATCAAACTGTTCCCTGCACATTTACATACACACAACGCTTTGTGCTGTTTGAGAGACGGCAGCTGTGAGAGGATCAGAAGAAAAAAATACAACTGGAAAACAGCATAATGTTTTATGGATGATAAAAATAACATACTTTCATGTGATTTTTTTAACTTTGGTTTTTCTTTGTTTTTTATCCTATTTTCACTAACTCAAATAAAATATACATTTTTATATGTGATGTGTAAATTCTACTTTTTCACTACAACGATGTAGAGCGGCACAAACCCCCCACACGTTAATAATATGCTAATAATATAATTATTTTATTATTTACTGTTATATTTTAAATTCCAGTTTTTTGTTTTATTATTGATTTTCAAATTTTCATTATTTATTATTTTTTCTCAAAATATCAGTGAACATAAATAAATATTGGCAGCACATTATGGAGCATAACACAGATTATATAGAAAATTTACAAATACATGAACTACGGAAGAGGATTAGGGTCACATGAGGAAAAGTAAATAAATAAATTTAGATTTCTAAAAAAATTCAAATAAAATAAAATGAAAAATAAAATTCACGGAATCCTCTTCCGTAATGAACGCTGGGAGGAAAAAAATAAAAATAAAAAAATAAAAGGGTGAGAGGTTGGAGTTTCACATGTTTATGAAAAATATTTTATACAAGTAATTTTGATATTTTCGAGGAGAACAAACAGCAGCGTGTTCACTGTACATCCTGTCACGGGAGCGCGCACAAGTAAAGCGGAAGCTACTGGACGGTGTAATGATTTTAAGATAACTTGAATTTTTTTTTTTTTTTTCTTATTTAAAAAAAAAAATTGCATCATTTTCAAGCTTTAAAATCATTACAGTGTCTGGTAGTTTCCGCTTCAGCTGCGCGCGCTCCCGTCACGGGCATGTGCGCAGGCACACAAAAGTCGCCGTAACACCGGGAGCGGTCTCCTCCAGCGAATTCCTCCGAATGGTGCTGCTCCTGGCCACGCCCCCTCCTCCCTCTGTCAGCCAATGAGCTCCACGCTGGGAACACGCGTTTTTACGCCACAGTGAAGCGGAGAACTCGGAGCCAGTTTGTGATTACCTGTCATTCACAGTGAGTGACTCCGACACCATGAGTCTCCGTGTGTTAGAGATCATCTTCTTCTTCTACTTCGCCTCTCACATCCCCATCACGTTGTGCATTGACCTCCAGGCGCTGCTGCCCGGACATGTGTACCCACAGCCGGTGAGTGATCACGCTGCAGCCGCCTCCTCCTGACGGTGTAACCTCCATGTGTCTGAGTCTGATCTGTGTCTCCTGCAGCTGAGGGATCTCCTGCGGTGGTACGGTGAGGCGTTCAAAGACCCCATGGTCCTGGATCCTCCTCAGTGGTTCAGGTCCTTCATCCTGTGTGAGGCTCTGTTTCAGACGCCTTTCTTTCCCGTCGCAGCTTACGCTTTTCTGAAAGGTCAGTGAACCGTTACTGCCTGACGTTACACAGGAAGTACGTGCATGTAAATATTAATAGATTTTTATAATTTCATACAACCAATAAATGAATTCGGCATCTATTTCTTAATCTAATTAAATACCATATCCTCACAGAGTAGACTTATGTTTTCTCTCTTTCACAGTTTCTGTTAAACATTCAGAGCTAACAGCTGATCTCTGTTCTCTGACAAAGTCTTGCTGAACCACAGTGAGACCTGAATAAGGTCTTAAAATATATTTCTGATGCACTTGCAACGTTAAATGATCCCGCATTAAATTAGACTTCGTTTCTGTCCCGTACGAACTACAGTTCTCACCTGACCCCTGCTGGACTTTTACTGTAATTACATGAGAAACTCAGAACAGGTGTAGAGGAAAGAGGATTTAAAGCTGCAGTATGGGACATTTATTTTTTTAGGTAACAATAAGAATACATTTTATTTAGAACACATTTTTATTCATTTCACCCAGGTGTGAATGCATATTAAACCCCTTTTCTTTGAGATTAAATTGAGTTTGGTTGAATTAAACTTCAAGTCCACAGAATTAAAAATATATATATTTCTCATCTTATTCTGGATAATGAAAAGACTTCACTGTTATCATTGTGTTGTTGTTGGAACTACTTTTTTCCAACGTGTCCTGCAGCCTGCAGCAGGTGTTGATCTCTCAGTGTGTTTGCTGTCAGGTGGCTGTAAGTGGATCAGGACTCCTGCCATCATCTATTCCACCCATGTGGCCACCACGCTGGTCCCGATCCTGGCCCACGTCCTCTTCCACCAGTTCCCTATGAAGCCTCACCCCGGGCCCCAGACCCTGCAGGAGCGCTGGCTGCTGGTCTCCATATATGCTCCCTACCTGCTGGTCCCTGTGCTGCTGCTCCTCACCATGCTGCTGTCCTCCACATACAGCACCACCTCCACATCTGGACAAACATCAGCCAAGAGCAAGAAGAAGAACTGAGACATCTCCAGACTGCACCTGTTTCATTTTTTCTGATTTTAGAGGATATTTTTCTACATTTCTGAATGTATGTGACACATGCATCTGAAGTGAGTGTGAGTCCTACTGCAGAACACTATTATTGTTGGGGAGACATTCCCACTGTTAAACCATCCAGAATGAACACTTTTAATGAGTGAACCCTGGTTTGTTGTGTTTTTATCAGGAAGTCACATTAAAACATTTAGAAAGGTTAAAGTAAAAATGTGTCTCTCTGTAAAGGTTTTGTCACTGTTGCTGCTAGTCATGTTTTCCACCACCAGAGGGCGTCATATCTAAACACAGTGTGCACACCTGAGAATACAGTTGAGCAATAAACTCACTCCCCTGTATGTTTTAGATATATATGCTGTGTAGTCATTATCTACTCACAGCCTGAATAATGTTCTGACATACACTGTGTTATTTCTTTGTCAGAATCAGGACCTGTGTTTTATTTTTAACATGTCACAACATCCAAACTACATTGAAATACACCATCAGGGCAGGTTGACAGACGTTTCCTCCTGTTCCACTTTAATTCTCTTTGATCAAAAAGATTAAAAAAGTAATAATACAGTTGTAAATATATGAAATATAAATGATAAAACTCAAGAGTTCCTTGGATACATTCATGTAGTGTGTATCCAAATACACTCCATATTCATTTAGATCATTTTAATGATTTGAACTAAAGTCAAGCTAAAACAGTTCCTCCATTTTCAGACTCCTGTGCACACGAGTCAAACACCTTTGACCAAACATGCATATTACTGTTACATAAACATACTGGTTAGGTCATATATGATGGACAGAAGAAAATGACATAAGTACATATATATACATATATTTATATGTATATATATAAATGAATAAATATAGAACTAAATAATTGAATACATTCATAAATATAAGATAAAAAATGAATAAATTTAAAAATAAATAAATGTAAAAATATTGAAAAAGCATTTTTCATTACCAAAATGCATTTATTTATTTATATATTTATAATTATGTAATGTTTTCTCAAGCGGTCCTCAAAGCTCCATTAGCCGGACTAACCCTCGCAGCGGAAGGAGAGGACTGAGGTTGGCCTCCGCGGAGTGATAGCGTATAAAGCCGGAGCACGGCACTAGTTGTCAGTATTGTTTAGGTGCACGTCAGGAGCAGAGGACGCCGTGTGTTCGGATGCGACAGAGCTGGACAGCGATTTAAAAACTCCGTTAACCGTTTATATTAACCGGTTAACGGACAGTGTCTTGATGCGGAGGACAGTTTAACGGAAGGCGGCAGCTGCTCCCGGTGCTAACGTTAGCTGTCACTTCAGACCTGCCGGAGGAAACAACAAAGTGTTTCTTTAAATGTCTCGCGGCTGAAAGTAACGCTCGCCGCGGGAAACGTCAGTGTTTTTCGGGAGGACAAATGTGTCTCATGGACTCGGACATGAAGACAAATAAGGAGTAAAAACGCCTTCAGATCTACGACAGCTCTGTGTTGACATCTGCTGCATCCTTCAGATTGAAGCTAGCTCGCTGATGTTAGCTAGCTTCATATGTTGCTGTAGCTTATATATTGCAGACTCGCAGGTTCAATCATCCAGTGTCACCAAACCAGCTAACAGTATTTTGTTAGCTAATGTTATTGTTAGCATGTTTGCTAACCAGACTTGCTCCGGGCAGCAGCTATGGCGCGAGGTGTAGCCACAGGGTTATGTCACAGTCGGGCTAACAGATAGCTCGGTGTCTGCAGCCAGCTCCACCGTTTGCATGGTCATGTCCAGCAGGCTTGGCATCATGTAGACTGTCCCTCTGATCAGGTTAGGTGACCGGGGGACACGCAGTGTGTTAGTGAGCCTCCTCGGAGAGCAGAGCAAAGCTGGACTGCAGCTATCCAACTGGGTCAAAGACTGACAGCTGGCACTGATAACACTTTAGCACAGAATCGTCGCTAGCCATGCTCAGAGCAGTCCGCTCTGTGTGATATTACAAACATCCCAACCCACTTGGAGTGCGCGTGAATGCATCATGTCCCGACTGCATCTCTTATTTATGCAATAAGGCAGCTTGTCATGAAATAAACCCGCAGCTAGCGAACAAGCAGCATCGCCAGGACTGAGTGGATAATTTGCCCCGGAGGAGAGCAACATTCAAGGCTTATCCACCAGCTGGACCATCGGCCCCGCCGCGATGGAGACGGTGGGAGATTTCGAGTACAGCAGAAAAGACCTGGTTGGTCATGGAGCATTTGCTGTGGTGTTCAAAGGGAGACACAGGAAGGTAAATAAAAAGCTTCTTCCCTTCCTCCATTCCCCATCTTCATTTGGAAATCTGGGTCAGTGCAGGATGCAGTTCTGCAGCACCATATGTGGGCTGTCACCTTATTTGGGGGGGGGGGGGGTGTGTGGTGGTGTTGGTAATATTTACAGCTGTTTTTATAACCAATCATCTCCATCCAGGCTGATGTAATGCACAGTCCTGCTGTAACAGGTGATTTCAGTGTCATTCCACCTGCCTGATGTTGTTTGTGGAAGTGTATTTATATATATGTGGTTTGGTTCATTCATGAAACGCATGAGTCAGGCAGCAGTGAATGACTTGCTGACGTACTGAGGCAGGAGGAGGAGGGAGGATCGGCTGCAGCGTTTTCCCCCTTTTTGTGCTGTTTTAAGGACACAAGCTCTCCTTATGTAAGAGCTGCACACGCTCCATTCAGACTGAAGCACTGGAACCTGTTAGTTCATTAGTGTAAAGCTCAGAAATTCAATTAATTCATTACGTTTGACTCGTGGTGTGGTTCTGTCACAGGACGCTAAGATGGTGGGTTTGTTTAGATGCAGGAGATGACATCATGTTGCCCCCATTGCCGCTGGTGTGAGACAGATGGTCCTGAACTCCTCAATGAAAGCCACATTACAGCACCCCCCCCTCCCTGCTGCAGCTTCTATCTGCCTCTACATGAATCTACAACCTGCAAACAATCACTCCGGGTCACACGTGCACAGCTTGAGCATCCACTAACTCACATGCTGCCACCCTGTCGTATTAAAACAGAGCTGGCATGTGATCAATGTATTTACTGTTTAAGTCCTATCATCTGCATGATGCCATTTAGCCTATTTATAGGATTATTTCCACCTTGGATCCAGAGGAAGGTTAGAGCCGCCTGCACTGGGCCGTGTTGTTGGATGTTTCTATCTGGGCTCAGGTTACACTGTAATATGGTGTGGTTATGCAGTGGAGATGAGGCAGGACAATCGGCTATTTGTGTTCAAAGTCGTGTCTCTCAGTATTTAACAACCGCTGCCAAACAAAAAGAAAGTAAATTCTGGAATTGTAATTAATAATGTAGGTTTTATGTCAAAATCTAATTAATTTACATCCTCACAGATTTCTGCAACTCTTCATAAACATGTGCAGCTTTCAGAGACACAAGTTGCAGCACAGGACAGCATGTGTGTGAGATGTGTTCAGTGTGAATCAGTTTTATTCATTTTCTTTTTTACTGAAAGAAATGTAAAGATGATGATGATGTGATTTTTGTCCCTTTTACATCTGGAGAATATGATTTGTAAGTCGAGGCGTCTCTAGCACCACAACACTGATGGTGCTGGAGATTTAATTGTGCAGCACTAGTGTGAATCATCAGGAATGTAAAATGATGCACAGTGAAGCTGCAGCTGACACTTATTTTCACTGTCAGTCAATCTGCCAAATACATTATCAATTCATCAATTAATATAGTTCAGTTTAAAGGGATGTAATCAGAGAAAAGGAGCTGTTGTGATTGTGAAGCATGTCAGTATTATATGATTTGTTTTGTTTTTATGAAACCTCAACCTAACCTCAAACAGTATCGGCCAGAAGTGCTGTTAATATGCCTGAACTCCGGCTGCGCTCTTTTGTTATGACACAAAAAGCTTTCAGTGTAAATACAGCCCGGACAGAAAACAGCCACAGCAACATCCAGACAAATACTGAGCTAAAACAAAAATATTGGTCTCTGCTTTTTTTTCCTGCTTCCCTCCGTCTTTATATTGACAGCAGGCACCTTTCCACTGGAGCTTATTCACGTTACTCCAAAGTTAAACTTCATCCTTTCTTTCTGATGTGTTCACATACATGCACAGTCTCTAGACGAGCATATTCAAACATTTTTCAGGTTCTTCTGTGATAAAAAAATATTTAATATATAATGATGTTCATGCTCCTTTGGTGTCACGGTCCTCTGCTCTCAGTCTTCACTGTCTGTTACAACAGCTCCAGCGTCAGTCTGCAGTGCTGCTGATGCTAATCTCTCTGTGTGTTGCTCACACCTCCATAATCGGCTGTGATTCATAAATGGGATCACGCTTTATTCTGGAAAATGATAGCGTGCAGAAGAATGACTCTGAGCAGAGGATCCCGCCTCACTCCACACTGCTTAGAGGGACAGTTTGGGTTATCTGACGTGGGGTTGTGTGAGGTAGTCGTGCAGAGTTGGTACATTACCTGCAGTAGCTTCAGATCAGTGCGCTGCCAGTTATAAGCACCGGTACACTAGCAGAGTGATGAGCTGCTGTGGGCAGGGCCAGCAGAAAATAACATGTTTTAGACACTTCTTCACTCCTAAACTGAATCTACTGCAGGTAACGCACTGACTATACATGACGACCTCACACAACCCCACGAATAATCCCTTTAACTCCCCAATCATGTGGCACTCCACCGAGCCACCTCCTTCCCTCTCACCTCCCAGCGTTACACGACGGCCAGCGGGGTCACTTTTTATTTATTAACTTTTTCTGTGTTCAGCAGCTCAGTCGCACTCGGCTGAGCGGGTTGTCAGTGAGCTGGGGATGGATACAGCTCGGTTAGCCGTGTCAGCCTCCAGGCGGAGCGCACCCGCAGAGCAAGAACATCTCCTATTAACCTAGATCCATTTGGAAAGCGGTTCTTTTTATACACAGAATTCCTTCCTTTCCTTCCTGTCTCACTCTCCATGTTGACTTAATTTGACCACAGTACAGTATGTGTGTTTTTTCTCAAGGGCACAGAAACAGTCTGGGACTCTGCTGGGTTTATTTCTGTTGAGTGTTTGCATGTCCTGAGGGCCGCCCAGCTCACGTGAGCTCCAGAAGTCTTTTTATACTCGCTCCAGGAGCTCATTTGGAAATATTATATCAGTGCAGGGAAAGAATACCCCACCTCCCCAACCCCCTCCTCTCTTAGCTTTTAGTGTAAGTAGGCTGGCTGCTGTTCGAGCTGTCATCCGAGCGCCTCGTCATTCAGCGTGTCATTCAGCGCAGAAGAAACTCAAGAGACCCGGTGTTACTGGGACAGCTAAAATTTCCTCCATCCTTCCAGCCATCTCTTACACAGTGATGCTGACAATGCAGCTTGTGGCAATTGAGCTTGGCTTTTAGGACATACACACACACACACACACACACACACACACACACACACACACACACTCTCACATTTATTCTGCTCTGGTCTTTTTTAAATGTCACATTGTTTTAAAAAAGAAGGGCTGGGTAATCTGGTGAAAACCCATTGGATGCCACATGCATCATGTCTGGAAAAAAATCACATGTAAAATAAGAATTACAGAAAAATAAATGTGTAAAACAAAACATTAAACGTCAGGGGAAAAGAGCACAGCTGGTATTTTACAAAGCACAAACTGGATGTTCCCTAAACGTCTCGCATGCAGACTGTTAGATGATATAAGTTACGAATGTTCCCTGAACGCCTCACATGCAGTCTATGTTAGACACTAGCTACATCACTCATCATCAGGGGCCCCACGTAGGGAGGGTTAGGGCTGCAGCAGTTCACTGTACAGTGTCTTTATGGGGGGGTTTAAGGGGCTTTATAGTTGCCATTGCAAAATGTGCCAATATGAGGGGCCATCGGGGCCCTTTACAGCTTCAGGGACCCCAAACATTTGCCTGGTTTGCGCCTCTGTTAATGGCTCATATTTAATAAATGTAACTGTTAAGCTGTCTGCTAAGTTCACTGACGGCAGGATGAGACCTCCGCTGGTTCACCACCCCGACTCAGCAGTTTCCGGAGGGAAAGCTGGACCCAGCTGCGTCTGCAAGACTAGATGGTCTCCTTTAATTGACAGCTAGTTGGTGCACTTCCTGTAGTGGCTGATGACTGTCAGTTTGGTAAATGTAGGAAATAAGAAGAAGCAGGTTGATGTCTGTGCCAAAGACTGGAATTAGACGCTGTTTGATATTGTTTGTAAAGGATCACAGAATGAAACACATGTACTGGATTTGAATCCTTGTCCTGCTCTGTGCTCCACAGAAGACCGACTGGGAGGTGGCCATCAAGTGCATCAATAAGAAGAACCTGTCCAAGTCCCAGATTCTTCTTGGCAAGGAAATCAAAATCCTGAAGGTCAGCGCCACAGTTAATTGCCTCTCACTTATCTCCTGTGTGTGCTTAAAGAATGACTGACCCTGTGTGAGTCGGCACCTCTGACAGTGGAGCCTCGACCTCCCTGACAGAGATATCAATGGAGCTGCTGAGGAAGACGGAAAGCTCCTGCTAATCTTGTTTTTCTGTGTTTACTCAGGAGCTGCAGCATGAAAACATTGTGGCACTTTACGACGTCCAGGTAAGTTTTCTTTTTTTAATCTTTTCTGCTTTAAAGTTCCTCCATGTTTTAAACTCTGTAAAAATCCTCTGCTCTGATTCATATTTAACTTGGTTTTCACAAATGAATAGTGAAGAAGAAAAGAAAATTAAGTTAGTCTAGTCAGCATCTCTTCAGAACGGTTAGCGCAGTTAGCATCTTTTATCGTTTATTTGCGGTTCACTCAGTCGTGGTGTTGACTGATTATTTCTTTCATCATATAAGAAACATAATATGGATGGTAACAAGATTAAATACTTGATTTTCATCAAAGTGGTCTATAATAAGTTTAATGATAATATAATGTTATACACTTAAAGAGCACTTTATTAGGAACTCTTGAACACCTGCTTATTCATGCACTTGTCCAATCAGCAGTACATAAACTCCTGCAGATACTTCTGTTACTGTTCTGGTATCGAGTCTTTAGAATATTTTTTTATTCTTTAATGTTTATAAGACACTGCTCCTATGTGGTCATGTGACTGATGACCCACACTGCTTTGTAATAAGTGGTCAGTCAGTGATCATGCGGCGTGATTCGTCGAAATCAAAAGCACACTGAGGCTGTGGAGAGCTGGATGTAAAACTGCAGTTTCATTCATTTCTAAGAATAGACTTTACGAGACTACGTCACTCAAACACACCACGTTGTGTTTGAGGCCTGGTGAAAGTATGAAGTATGACCTAGTAGATAAGAGTGCATTGTGCTGAGTGTGAAAGGCCACACTGTCTGAACACTGTCACACATACAGGACTCAGTATCCACTCAGCTCAGTCTCAGATCACATATTCCTGGCTTGTACTCCTTCACACCCTCGTGAATTTTTAAAGAAATGTGTTTTTGGAAACAAACACGCGTCGCCGGAGGCAGAATATGAATCTGTGTGTTTTTCAGAGCTTCCTGTCATTACTGGCATTAGAGATGTTTCGTTGTTTTCTGCACACAGAGATGTGCTGCTTGTTCCTGACTGATGGTGGGCGTCGTGAGAGGCTGCGTTTATGTCGTGGTTTGCAGCTGAAACAGATGTTAGTGTTTGTAGTTTTATGGTGAACAGAGACTCTTTGAATAGATGCAGCCAGCGGTAAATGATTGGATTCATGTTGACCTGTTAAATATGTTTCTCATCGTGTGAACATACAAAAGACGATGACTGGATCTGAATCTGTAAAGCTTCTTCTCTGTCACAATAGTCCTCAAATGTTTGTTATCATGTCCAGAACTGGCTGTAAGAGCTCCTTACATCTTCCATTGAGATACAAAGGGCGGGATGGGCAGTGAGGTAGAAACGGTTGAGGTGATGATGAAGCACTTCCCACATAGTTGTGGGTACTTCCTGTGTTTGCGTCAGTCCTCCCACAAGGACCCTTCTGATCAGTCCATCCACCCTCCCACTTCTCCACCCATCTCCTCATCCCTCCATCCACTCAGTCCTGCTGATGTAATAACCTCAGCCAGAGGAGCCCAGTCATAATAACTCAGCGGGCAGGGAAGCTTCCCTCAGTGACCAGACTGTAAGAAACGCACAGTATAATAATGATTTAAACATCTGGTTCTTTATTTTCATATTCAACTAAATCAGCTGTTTTTGTTTCTTGATTTACTTTGAAAAAGAAAAATAATAACCTTAAAGAACATGTTCATTTGTTTTTATTTAAACAAGAAAGTCTATGAGTATTTATAGTGTGTGTGTGTGTGTGTGTGTGTGTGTGTGTGTGTGTGTGTGTGTGTGTGTGTGTATATATATGTTATTAGAGATTGTACCAAAGATGGTGCAAGTCATAATGAGAGTGTAGGTGTGTGTGTGTTTCCAGTCTGTATGCTAAGCTAAGCTAAGCTAACCAGCTGCTGGACGTTACTCTCATGTTGCAGTGATCGTCTAATCTGACTCTGCAGGAAAGCAAATAAGCGTGAACCGTTCCTTTTTTAAAGCATAAAAGTACACCTGCGATATTATTATATTTTAGCTGACATGATATTTATTAGACTTTGAATGCTGCAGGCCAAAACTTAGACCATGAAGCACCAGAGTCCTGGATCCAGCCGGACACTGAGATGCTGGAGTTAGTTTCTTCATCCACTCTCTGTTTTCTCAGTGTCACCTCTGTTCTCTGAGCTTCAGGCCTCTGACCCGCCGGCTCTTCCTCTCTCCCTGCTTTGCAGTATTGATCTGTCTGTTGGTGGCCAGTGTAATGCTGTGCATTTCCTCCCGCGGTGTCTGTCAGTAATATTCTGGTGTGTTGCATCGCAGCCAGCTTGAACACGACACTTCTCCTTCTCTCTTTGTCGTTGTTTCCATTCCTTATTTCTGTCGTATTTTTAACTCACTTTTTCCTTTCTCTTTTTTTCCCCTTGTTGCTCTTTGTCATCACTTCTTCCTGTTGGCTTCTTCCTCGCCTTATCAGCTGTTGTTGTTGTTGTTGTTGTTGTTGGAACCACATGCTGTATGACTGGGTTTACCCAACAGAACAGGAAATGTAACCAGAGCTGGTTGGTGCAACTGTTTCATCACGTCTAGCCTCTAGTTTTGATTAAAGCAGAGATCTATGTCTTACTGTCACTTTAAGACCTTTTTTATCTCATTTCTTTATTCATCTGTGAAAACAAGCGCTGAGATGCAAGTGATGTTTATTGGTCAGGAACTTTTTTTTAAGTTTTTATTTTTTTTTTTTTTCTGAGACGAAAGAAAGAAAAATTATACGAGAAATAAAATAACTTTTTTTTTTTTTTTTTTTTTTTTTAAATAGAAAACCCTCCCAAAAACCTAGAGAAATGATCCTGGCAAAAAACATTAACTTGCCTTTCAGGGCTTCTGAAGATTACACTTGCCGTGCCTGCTGCTACAAACATGCATTAAAATGAACTGGGAACAACTGGTACAGTTAAATTACAGTGTATTAAAAATGAGCCGTGTGTTTTAAAAAGCTTATGTTTAAAAGAGTAGAATGATTGACACCTGCAACACAGCTGACATTCAGACCCTGATACCAGTCTGCAGATGTCCTTGCCGCTGCCTGCAGAAAGTGGGTTACCTATTTAAAGTGTGATAATAACGACCTGTCTGATCTGTGTGTTGTATACACTGCGGGTGGATACTGATACTGACCTGCTGACAGGTGCTGGCTGCAGGTGGAAAGGGCAGGTCTCAGTGCAGGGCTCATAAAGGGTGATGATGGTCAGAGTCTCTGACCTCTTGGATAAGCGTGCTGCTGCTGATGCAGTGGTTCACCTGTGGGGCAGGTAATGACACTGAGCTGCAGGTAAAGTCCAGACTGCTTCTTAGACAGAGTGGAGTCAGACTTAAGATCGACTCGCTGCTGAGATCAGACTAATTGAATATTTTTACAAGCAAAACTAAATATTTAGTGGACAGGAAGTGAGCATGTTAGCATGCTAACACTGACCTGGATGACTTCACAGCCTCTGCTAGCGTGCTGTAGCATCAGTGGTAGCTAACAGGATGCTAGCAGACAGATGGAGAAGTTCAACCCAAATAACCAGCGAGTTTTCACTGTAGGATTATTACAATAAATCAAAGCAGGTTAAAGATATTTAAGCAGTTTGGTGGTTGTCGTTGTTTGTTTTATTAGCAGCTGCTCCAGGGCTCAGATTTAATAGTTATGTATTGTTCTGTGTTTACAAGCCTGAACCCAGTCCTGAACTATAATCTTGACTCTGAGACTCACACCACAGCTGGTGTGAGTGTGTGTGTGTGTGTGTGTGTGTGTGTGTGTGTGTGTGTGTGTGTGTGTGTGTGTGTGTGTGTGTGTGTGGGGCATAATAAAATAAAATGTGTTGAATGTAATAAAAATGTGAATAAGTATTATAGAAAATTCTAAATGTATACATTGCAAATATGTACACCATAAATATCGACTGTACAGTACAATGTGTACACAAACAGGTTGTATAAAACCTCGGGCCGCTGGCGTGAATCACCAGCTGAAGCAGCAGCTACCTGCCTGCTGCTCAGAATAGATGTGTGCATTGACAAAAGACTGCAGAGCTGGACGTGGGAGTCTCGTGGCGTCCGTGACAGACTGCGGGTCCTTATTCCTGGTGCTGTAGTTTTTGTGTGGGGCTGTGCTGCGTTTAATGACAGTCTTAAAGCAGAGCCGTTAACGTTAAACAAGCCGCAGCAGCGTGAGGTAGACGGGGCTAATTATAAGGTGTTCTGTGTCAGAGCGCCAAGGCTCGCTCTCTCTCCTCTCTCACTGCTCAGCTTCACCGGCTTGGTTCCTGTGAACTGGCAACAGAGAGAACAGCAGGTGTGTGTGTGTTTTGATTCGACATTAAAACATCATCTAATCTAATGTGGCCAGAAATGGAAAATCTCCTCTGTCAAATGCTGCGAAAATGTCCAAATAAACCAAATAATACAAGTGTTGTGTATATATATATATATATATATATATATATATATATATATATATAGAGATAAAGTGGTGATGTTGAGTGTGTAGCTGATTTCTTATTTGCACAATACGAACAGGATTGTATAGAAGCTGGTGCAGATTAGAGTCGGTGTAAAAGGTAAACATTGTGAGGAACATTGTGTTCTCGCCTGGAGAGGGGCCCCAGCCTGTGTGTGTGTGTGTGTGTGTGTGTGTGTGTGTGTGTGTGTGTGTGTGTGTGTGTCCTAATTACACAAGGCATTGAGGCAGGGCTGACATGATGAGGGCTGAAAAGAAAGAAAGAGGCAGTACATGTTCTTGGATACTTTTGAGTTTTCCTAGAAAAACCTGCAGCGTGAACCTCGCTGGCCTCCGTCCACATTCCTTCACACAGCTTTGCTTTCCAGAAATGTAAGATCAGAGGGAAACGCTCAGTGAGGCGCTGGAACATGAACCCGGTGGTTAACATGTTCGATCGGCTCAACACACTTCAGGACACGTGTCCCGTGATTATCAGATGGTTGATTCTATGAGCCTGAACTGTTCATTTCTGTTCTTCACTTTCTTCATGTGGAAGTTGCTTATTGCCGTGGCCTGACTTCAGGCACGTGCTCTTTTATGGGATGTTCTGTTCCTTTCCAAGACGACTGAGTCAGCGTCAGGGGCCGGTCGCACAAAACACCTTAAGATTTCCCTTAGTTTGAGTTATGTTTTCCTTAAAATACAAACAGTTGCTCAAAACACCCTTAAGTCTTCTCCTTAAAGTTTCCAAACTAAGGAAAAAGCTAAAGGAACCTCAGACTTTATCTTAACTGCAGCGTGACCTTTGTTTATGGTGATAAATGAAGAACAGTGTTCCTAATGGCTGCCAATCAACAGTCTCCATGGAAACGGGAGAATTTTACTGCTGTAAATGCCTTAACTTTTTTTCCTTAACTAAGGAAACCTTTTTAAGAGATCCTGTGCTACACCCTTAAGTACCAGCCTCAGCTGAGGAGAAATTAAACCTTAAGTAGAAAACTTAAGGTGTTTTTGTACTTTTGTGTGTGTGTGTGTGTGTGTGTGTGTGTGTGTGTGTGTTTTTGTACTTGTGTGTGTGTGTGTGTGTGTTATGAATGTGTTCCTAATCTGTCCACCTGAACAATAACAAACATCCACCCTGTTCACTGAAGCCTGAGTCACTCTGAAAACCAACAAGCCGTCCTCTGACCTTTTGTCCTCAGTGCATGATTGATGTTTACACGTTGCCTTCGCTGACTCTGTCGTCTGTGGTTGCGTGCAGCCGTTATGTCAAAGCACAGACTTGATTCCTAAATGATACTAGTTCCCCCCCCCCAGGATTATGTTCGTCGCTTGCGTGACAAAAGCATGTTGGCTCGCATCCATTCCCCTCCCCCTCCTCTCCTAAACACACACACACACACACACACACACACACACACACACACACACACACACACACCCTATATTGTTACATAACTGTGCACTCCTGGAGTTGGAGCGTGACGCAATAAGTGAACGACTGACCAGACTCGGGTTGTTGTGGCTCACATGCTGACTCCTGGCAGCGCTCAGTGTTTCTGTGTTTGTTTCCACTGCCGGTGTGTCGAGTTGTTTTCATATCTCAGGATTATCAAATCCTCTCTTTTGGATTTTAAACGTTACATGAGTGTGACGGGGGAGTTATTTATATCGTAGTTGTTTTGGAATATTCTGAGCTGGGAGGGAGGGGGGGGGTTTGAAGCCTGGCCATCAGTGAGCGTCCAAAGTTCAACCATCACACAACAGCCTCCAACCAGCAGTTAACAGAAGAGAAAGGAAAAACAAAAACAAGTCTAAACAACCTGCCAGGGCGCCAGTATCATCCAAGGAAGTTCATGCACGTGTGACTGTTCCCTCTGGAAAACATCAGAGACGCCGTGTGAACGAGCCCAAACACACGGAACAACATTCATGTTTCTCAGACTCTCTGTGATTGTGATGAAATGATCTGTAGAGAGTGTGTGTGTGTGTGTGTGTGTGTGTGTGTGTGTGTGTGTGTGACAGTGATCACTTACCCTCTCTCCCCTGGTCTCATGGTGACTCGACCCCTCAACCCATCCCCCTCCTCTTTTCCAGATTGTAGAATACACCCTCATTATGTAATCCCCCCCCCCGACCCCCACAACACACACACACACACACACACACACACACACATACAGTCAGGCTGGATACTGGTGGCCCATCCCCCACCACCACCACCTGCCCCAGTTGGAGAAAACACAGTGTAGGATTGGAAAAGACTGAGCTACTTACCAACCAAACCAACAAGCTCATTATCAGTGAGTGGCACGGCGCTCACGTCCCGCTCCCCCAGTGTTTAGCCTCTGATCCCAGTATACTGACCCGTCATTACACCGGGTCTGCTTGTTTACACTGAACCAAACAAAGCCGCCATGTTGCCGCCCTGCCGTGTGTGATTCAGAGAACCTGCCGGCGTTCAGAAAATCAGAGTCGTGACGTGTAACACAACAGCGTCGGCACCTGTCCCATGATGCCAGGTCGATCCGGCTCTGTGACGACCCCGCTGCCGGTTTAAACCCAGAACAACAACGAGGCGGAATAAAAGCACAAGGTTCCCGCCATCGACGGGCTGTAAAAAGAGCTTTTGTTTGTTTGGAAAGTTTTGAAGACTGTGAGAAATACTGGATTACTTTTGTTGTTGTCTTCTAATAATTAGTGATTCATTCCACGTACACGCAGATAACTCGTGAAGTCTTGTTTTTGGTGGAATTCAATCACTAAAACTTCAGCTACATCTTAGTTTGTGTAAATACCAACACTTAGTTTGATGCCTGATATATTAAATACTACATGTAGAGTGATGTTTGGCTCTGTGAGGGAAACATTCCTCATGTTGTGCAACTGGATGTCAAACAGGAGCTGCAGGATTCTGTGTTTGAGAAGTTTACTACATTACATTATGTTCATTTGGCAGCCACCATTAAAACAAAAAGAAGCATCTGAAGTCTGAAGAGTGGGGTACCGGTGCCTTACCTGCGTTTAAACAAAAGGAATCAACGTCTACATTTAGTCCCTGGTCCCAGAAAGTCCCTCTTCTGGGGGTTGTGCCCTTTTGTTAATACAGGAATTACTTGGGCAGAGTTGATGCTGATTGGTCAAACACAAACTTTGCTGCAGCTTCATTTACGCAGAAAGCAAACACCTATTACCACAAACACCCTTCGGACAAGAGCTGCAGGTTTCATGTGACGTGAACTGACATTAAAAATAAAGTTTGATGTCGTTTGACTTCCTGGCTGGTTCTGTAGATGCAGTGGATTTTAGTCACAGTGTCTCATTAGTACCTTGAACTAATTAGTTTAAAAAGCGTCGTTAAAGTGGCGTAGTGGTCTAAGCAGGCGCCCCGTGTGTAGAGGTCACAGTCCTCGCCGCATTCGACCCCGGTTCGAGTCCTGCATCAGGCTGCATGTCATTCCCCCTCTCTGCCTCCCCATTTCCTGTCTCTTTCTAATGTGCTATTAAATAAAGGCATATAAAGCCCAAAAAAATATACATGGTGAGAATTGGTGCAAGATGGCCGACGAGACCAAACACGGACAAGAAACCTGAAGCTCGTTTCAGTTTCATCATTAGTGTTGATCATTGGAAATCAAACGACAGCTGAGTATCAATTATCTAAATCGATGGATCCCAGCCTGTGGGCCGAAGATGTTGAAAGTGGACCACAAATCATTTGTACAACAGAACAGTTTTGATGAAAGGATGTAATTGAATAAGACAAAACACAAAATAGTAAATTTGTCGAAATGTTTTAAAATGAAATGATCTTTAAAAAGGTTTTTCTCCTGGTATTAAGGCCTGTCCCTGTGATGAGGCAACGATGGAAACTTTTATGTTGTTGCTGCCGGGCAACATTGTTTAGGTGTTTCCTGTCACAGTCTGACTGCGCGCTACAAGATCACATCCATGGGAAAAACATGGATCCAAATGGATGGTGGAGTTAAGAGACAGATGGTGAATCCATGAGTGACGTTTGGGGCCGGATGTTGCTTTAAACCAACAGTATATTATTATTATTATATTATTATTATTATTATTATTATTATTATTATTATTATTAAAAGCAAAGATTCACAACATGGTCAGTGGTGAACTCAGGACCTATCGTCAGAGGAACGCCACATGTAGAACGAATCACATTGTGATCCACTAATCACGTGCAGTTGACACGGCCTCAACTATTAACCTCAATATCATTTCCTCAAATGCTGCGACTGTTTACATCTTGATCACTTTTAAAAATAGATTTCCTGCTCGATCTGTGGTGTGCATGTAACTGTATTAACTCCAACGAGTGACTGAAAATACGTGCTCAGAGAAAGCCGGGGTCGTCATGAATAGCTCGTGCTGGTGTTATGTACCTTGGCGTAGATCCAGCGTCTGTTTTCTCGGGGCTGCGAGGTGGAGCTGACAGCTGCCTCGGGATGAATGTCTGCTGTAACTGACTCTGTGTCTCTTCTGTTCCAGGAAACTCCCAACTCTGTTTTCCTGGTGATGGAGGTAAGTTTAGAAACGAGACTGTCTGGATGTTTGAGTCACAGCTCACATCCTCTTCTCGTGTGTCGTTTGTTCTCACTGTAATTATGTATCATTAGATGCTTTTCTTTATTAAAAGTAATAAAAGAGATGACATGAATTATTATACATGTGTCCATTGCCCCCGGTAACAGCTGTCAGCACGTGTTCTTCCTCTTTTGGCTGCGCCCCCCCCCTGTTGTTGTCTTTCACGTTTCCTCCGTCGGCCCGCTGATGACCTCGGCATCGTCCCCACCTTTTCTCTGCTCGTGTTGCGACACTGTCAGACTCTCTGGCTGCGGAGCAGAAAACAAACCGACACAACCTCAAGTTATTCACTAGATTTAAACCCCTCTTGTTTTCTAGGAATGTTTTTCTCCGTTTTCTCAAAAGTCTTGGCTTTAGATCAGAGTTGCGACCGCTCCACAGTTTACTCTGTTAATAATCCTCGTACGTCCGGATCAGCTGCTGTTACACTGGGCTTCGTTAATTTGATATGTACGTTACGGTTTCAGTGTCAATATTCAGCTGTCAAATGCTTGAATAAATCTTGCAGTGCTTCTGCTCTGGCTGCACTGAGAAGCGTGAGCCTCAGTCTGGTTAAATCACTGCTGATGCCTGGTGTTTTGCTGAGCTGGAAGAGGCTTGTCCTACTTAAACACTGGTGGAAGTATCAGATGAAAGTGTGATGAAGAGATGAGAGCGCTGAGCCAGAGGCGGGAACACAGCTAAGACTCATATTAACACCGTTTATTGGAACAATGTTTTAAAGGAAGGACGATGTTTGACTTGGAGGCTTCAGTGCAGCTTCCTGCCAAAATACAGTAGCAGACACAGTTTGAACCGGGCTCAGATAAACTGTAATGATCCCATACAGCCAGGAGATATGATGGTTAGCTAGTCTTTAAATCTCCTCCAGTGTAAAGGTCTGTGTCCATGTGTAGTGTGATTATAGATCAGCTCTAGCTTCTATATTAATACTGTGAAAGTATCAAAGCCTCAGTCCACAGAGAAATGCACACAGCCTGTATTCAGAAACTGAGCCTTAAAACCAGCCGTCAGGACTTCTGGAACTTTGTGATGTCACAACGAAGCGGTCACCGCCCTCAGTCTGTGTGTTCGCAGCAGCCTCGTCCGTCTGTTCTCGTTCTCCCTCTGGAGGAGTGACTGCTCTCGAGCAGATGAAGCTGCAGCCGTTCAGCAGATTAATTGATGATTAATGCTTTTGTCTGGGGCTTGGATTTCACATATGCGCAGACACATTCAACAAACACCCATGATGCATCACACACAGATAATAAATACACATTGAAACCTGGATGTGCCTCTGGGCTTGACGTTAATGAACCTGAATGTAACTGCTGCTGATAGTGTCTGTCTCTCCTCACACACAGTACTGTAACGGAGGTGATCTCGCCGACTATCTGCAAGGTAAGCATCACGCTAATCTGTGATTAGTCACTAACACTGCGGACCAGGAAACGCCATGTGACTGCAGCTGTTATGAATGTGTGCGTGTGATTAGGCATTTATTATCTGTGGGTGATGGATTGAGGAATAATGTAAGTCTGTATCGTGTGTGTGCGTGTGTGTGTGTGTGTGTCTCCATGTTTTCGATGTGGGGGATGTGTGTGTGTGGGAACGACTGCAGCTTGGTACAAAGAGTTCCTTCTCTAGTTCAGAGCCAGTCAGCACACTGTTTATCATTGTGATAGTTCATAACAAAGGTCAGCAGCAAGTCAGCGTAAGATGAAATGATGCAGAATGGAAAGTTCAGTTGAACATGATTCACAACATCCAAATACCAAAGAGTGAAAACAAAGAACATGAAGCTGACGTGTCGTCCTCCGGGTCCTGTGAGACTAGAATTTATAGATTTCATCAAAGGCTGTCACGTAGCGTAGCATGCTAACACTAGCGAAACACCGAACTTAAAAAAAAAAAAAAAAAAAAGTAAATATATACTGTAAAACAAAAACAAGTTAAAAATTAGAAAAACTTTTTTAAAATTTAAACATTTATTTAAAAAAAAGTCGACAAAATCTGACAAAAACACATTTAAAAAAAATTAAACATTTAAACAAAAACAACATAAAAAAATGACAAAAACAAAACATCAGTTTTTATAATTTAAACATTTATTTAAAAGAAAATCAAGGCAAAATACAAAAACACATAAAAATGTTTTATTTAAACACTTAACAAAAACAAATATAGATATGATCAGGGACGAGGACACTGGCCTGAGCTCCAGAGTCCATCATCCCTAAAACTACAGAGTGCAGAGCAAAACTATCTGCTACTAAGATTTTCACTCATTAGCAACTGAAGATGGAGACAAAACAAACTTCCTTCAAACAACAAAAATCTCTTTCTCTCGTTATGTTATGGTCACGACGAAGACAATTATGAACCAACACACAAAGAAATGGATCACTGAAGAAATAAGGATGATAACAGAATAATGAATGAATAATAATAAATATATTGTAACATGGGACCAACTGAAGGAAAAGAAATCTTGTTTTATTTCAATATTTGTGTTGCTGTCGCTTTTATAATTTAGTTTTCTCCTCTGATGAAAGCTGCTAGTGCTTTTATTCTGTCAGTGCTGCAGTCAGAGTTCAGGGATGTTAAGGGGGTAGACTGGTAAATAGTTAGTTTAGAGGTTTAAATCAGTTTGGAAGAGTAAGAAATGAAAAGTTCACTTGTTTCCCGATTTATTATTAATAGTTTTTGGTAACTTTTGTCTTTTCTGTTTGTATTTTGAGCTAATAAAAAGACAAAACTAGAGACCGTCTTGTGATAGGTTCACAGCAGCAGTGACATCAACATGATGACGATCCAACCCATGACTACTCAGTAGTTATTACTACATTATTACATGACGCCCTCAGTGTTAACTCAGCCAGACAGCACCCATCCTGAAACATGTGGTCCGAGCTACACACCTGTAAAGTTTCATTACTCTGTCATAGTCAAAGCCGCATTAGCAAAAGGATGTGGACTAACTTAATTATTGTTTATTTATAATTAACTGTTATTATTGTTATTATTATTATTATTATCACAATGAGCTGTGGGACACCTGAATTCCCCCTAGGGGATAAAGAAAGTATCCATCTCTCCATCTATCCACTGTTTACAGAAAGACAGACATGGAAACATCTGGCACTGAAAACCACCTGTGTGTCAGGTGTCTCCACACACACCTGCCAGACTGTTACAGGTGTGAATCAGGCCACATCACCTGGAGTCTCACAGTTTGTGGAATCTGTGTTTCCTGAACGTCTCTCAGATAACGACACTGATTGTGTGTCTGGAACTCTTATCACTGTGCTTTTACATAAGGCCCCCGTCCCACCTGTCCCACCTGTCCCACCTGTCCCACTCCTGCAGTTTACAGTGGGTCACGGTCAGACCGGTCTGGAGCGAGGTGGTCCACAGTGACACAGGTGGTTGTGTGGTTTAGTGTTCAGACTCAGCTGGATCCTCCATCTCGACCTTTAATCCCCCGGGGCCGCGGCGTTATCAGTGGAGGGATTCTGTGTTTCACAAGGTGTTTGACAAGGCTTTGAACGCAGCGTAGCCAATGACTGTATGTCATTATATAAGAGGATCTCACCTGTGAATTATTCTACTGCTGTTGATGCAACTTCTCCATGTACAGATAGGAAACAGGTCTCAGAGAGAGAGAGAGAGAAATCCTCTTAGTCTCACATCAGATCAGATTATTTCACTACTGCAGGGAATAAAACCTTCACTGCCTCAAATTACTCTGTTTACCACAGGATTATTACTGTTAATTACTGGCTTTAATCGAAATGTAGAAATGTATTTCCTAATGAAGGAGCGTGACGGTTTTATTTAAAGCATGTTTTTATTGCATTTAGATTTGACTCTTGCCTCATGTGGGAGCTGTTTTTCTGAATAAAATTGATAATAATAATAAACTTTGTTTGTACAGCACTTTTCATACAACAAAGAAAAGACATGCACCAAGAGATTCACACGACAAGACATTAAAATGAACATAAACATTTTAAAAACATTGATGGAAGATGGAAAACTTTAAAAACATTACCTTAAAATGAGATGTGATAATAATAACAATAGTAAGATTGAAATAATAAATGAAAGAAGTGCTGCGCAGAGCATAAATATAGAGCAAAGAGGGAAACACCAGTTACTCATCAGTTGTATCGCCCCTCCTCTTGTAGCTAAAGGGACCCTGAGAGAAGAAACGCTGAAGGTTTTCCTGCAGCAGATCTCTGCAGCCATGCGCATCCTCAACAGCAAAGGAATCATCCACCGCGACCTGAAACCCCAGAACATCCTGCTGTCGTACACGGGCCGCAAGAAGTCCAACATCAGCGGCATCCGCATCAAAATAGGTAAAAGAACCAGACAGAAAAAGTCACATAACCATTGTCACTGGAAAGCTTGGATTTATAATTTCTAGATTTGATATGATCGTGTATCCAAGGTTTTGTAATAAACCATATGAAGCATTTCCCTGCAGCTGAAATAAAAACAGTGTAGTGCATCTGAGCGTATATGCTTCCAAATATCACATTGTCTTTAGAGCATCATTACTCTGCAATGGTTTCAGATAGAGACACGCTGTTCTTTCACCTTAAACTAAAGAATCTGAGCTTTCCAACGAGCCCCTGTTTGTCCGTGTGAGTCACTGACTTCAGTCGATAAACTATGATGAAAAGTTGTAAAAGATCTGGACGGTCTCATCGTTTATCAATCTGCCATCTTTGCTTCTGACGTCTAGAGTCACGACACTGAATCGGACACTCCTATTGGCTCCGGTGAGTGCCGTCACAGCCAATCAGAGTGTGTGATTCAGAGGCTTGGCTGTCAGTTACTTGTAGACCCAAACTAAATGGGAGCAGTGCAGTTTTATTCTGAGGTCAGAGTGAGGAGAAGTTGGTCTGAGTTTACTGTAGTGACAGAAAACAGACAGAAGGATGAAACCAGTCACATATTCACACTAACTTTTGTTTTTCTTTTGAACTAAATATAACAAAAAATATCAGCAGATAAGTGATATTGCACAGATGGTGTGTTAAACGGTTGCATATTGAGTGACACATATAATTAGTCTCAGTCGTGCGGATTCTTTTAAAAATGACAACTTCATAAGGAAAAACACAAAGGTATGAAAACATGTTAATTTGGGCTTCAGAGGCTCAAAATATATTTGAAAATTATTAAGCAGCAAGTGGTTTTACTTTTGAATTCAGAGGCCAAATAAAGAGTGAGAGACGTGGAAAACTGTTGACACACAACATCTTATTTTGGCGACTCCGTCACTGTCCTAACATTGTTTTGACTGTTTCATGCTCGAGTCACTGCTGCCAGTGTTTGTCCGACAACACTGCTCTGTGTTGGTGGTGATAATAACAACCTGTTTACTGACTGGTGTGTTTCATGCCTCTGTCCTGCAGCTGACTTTGGCTTTGCACGGTACCTTCAGAGCAACATGATGGCCGCCACACTGTGCGGGTCCCCCATGTACATGGTCAGTGTCATTTCTGCTGCCTGTCTAGAATTGCAGCTGATGTCAGCCATTTTCAATTTTACCCCTCAGCTTCCTCAGCAGTTTGTTGCATAACTCTAAACACTGTGGATCTTAACCTGTGACCTCTCAGGCCCCGGAGGTCATCATGTCCCAGAACTACGACGCCAAGGCCGACCTTTGGAGCATCGGGACGGTCATCTACCAGTGTCTGGTCGGCAAGCCGCCGTTCCAGGTTAATACTGCGCACAACAAACCAGTTTAGACCAATGTGTTTGTACATGTGTGAAGCTGAGACTCTTATTTCTGTGTTAATCTCTTCAGGCCAATAGTCCCCAAGACCTGAGGATGTTCTACGAGAAGAACAAGAATCTACAACCGATGTAAGTCACCTGTTAATGACGCACTTTCATCCAGACTGAAATATCTCAACAGATATCAGATGGATTGCTGTGAAGTTTGTCATGATTCCCAGATGATGGATGCAGGTTCATTTCCCAAGACTGATGTCGTCCACTGAGACTACGTCTGTGTTAGATCCATCTGGCACAGTGTGACGAGCAGATTGTTGTTTCATGCAGTCTATAAGAGAAACAAGATATTAACGTTCCCATGCTCTCGTTACCCAGCATCCCGCGGGAGACTTCCCCACAGCTCAGTGACCTTTTGCTTGGGCTGCTGCAGAGGAATCAGAAAGACAGGATGGACTTTGGTGAGTGCTGATGTATATAAACATGGTGCATGTGATGTTTGGTTTTATACTCTGAGATGTGTCTTAACGTTTGTTAAAAAACTTCCCTCTGCAGATGCGTTTTTCAGCCATCCCTTCATGGAGCCGTCGTCCACCATTAAAAAGTGTAAGGTCACGTTCCTCAGCGGTGTCACGTGCTGTTCTACATGTTCTCGTTGTCCGACTTGAGAACAGGAGTAATCGTGTGTTTATCTCCTCAGCGTGTCCGGTGCCGGTCCCCAGCGCCTCCAACACAGTGACGGATTGTTCCTGTGGCAGCTCGCCGTGTATCCGCTACAACTCTCCTCCGGTGAGTCTGAGACGACTCTATAAAGCCTCATCCAGAGGGGGTCGCTACGGAAGCCCTGAGGGTCAGGAGGAACATTTCTTTGTTTGTTTCATCTGTGAAAACAATCCTGAGACGCAAGTGATTGTTTTGGCCTGGATCTTTCTCAGGGATGTTTTCACAGATGAAAAAACCTCTGGAAAAAACTTATCTGTGAAAACATCCCCTGATAGACAGGTGAAAAAGGTGGAAGCCATTTTTCAAATTATTTTACTTTTAAGTACATTTTTTTTCCTTTCTTTACATCACTTGTCTATCAGGGCTTAATTTCTCAGATGAAAAAAAACTTAGGAAGAAAAAGTTGTTTTTTGTTTTTTTGGGAAGATTGAAAAATGAATCCCCTCCTCCCGTAGCTAATACGTTTTTAACCTTGTGCCTGCTTGCTACAAACTGCTGAAAAGTAAGACAGGGTGTCCAATGAGGGAAAATAAAACAGAGTCTTTATAAAAATTTGTCTTGTGATTTTACAATCACAAGACAAATTTCAGGAATCAAAGACAGTTCTGATCTTTGGCTCTGAATGTTTCTCCCTGCAGGTTAAACTGCCACAGCTCGTATAAGTCCACTGCTAGTTAGAACAGTGACACATCTCTTCTCACAGCAGCAGTGGGAGGGCAGGGCGAGTCAGTTTCCCAGGATGCCACTGTTCTCTGTAACGATGTGATTACATTAGTTTGACAGTCAGCACTGCCTTGCCTGGAAGTGTAATAATTACATCATTCAGGAGCCAAACTACAACTCCGTCCTCTCTGTCTCTCTCTCTCTGTCTCTCTCTGTCTGTCTGTCTGTCCCTCTCTCTCTCTGTCTCTCTCTCTCTGTCTCTCTCTGTCTGTCTGTCTGTCCCTCTCTCTCTCTGTCTCTCTCTCTCTGTCTCTCTCTGTCTGTCTGTCTGTCCCTCTCTCTCTCTGTCTCTCTCTCTCTGTCTCTCTCTCTCTGTCTCTCTCTCTCTGTCTCTCTGTCTCTCTCTTTGTCTCTCTCTGTCTCTCTCTCTCTCTGTCTCTCTGTCTCTCTCTCTGTCTGTCTCTCTCTGTCTCTCTCTGTCTCTCTCTCTCTCTGTCTCTCTCTCTCTCTGTCTCTCTCTCTCTCTCTGTCTTTCTCTGTCTCTCTCTCTCTCTGTCCCTCTCTCTCTCTGTGTCTCTCTCTCTCTCTCTCTCTCTCTCTGTCTTTCTCTGTCTCTCTCTCTCTCTGTCTCTCTCTCTCTCTCTGTCTCTCTCTCTCTCTCTCTCTCGGTGGAAACACAGTCTCTCCCCGACATGCAGACTCTGGCAGAAGATGGTCTCTCATCCCCTCCGCTCGGTCCGCCCAACTTCCTGCAGCTGTCCAAAGAGTCTGCAGGAAGCACCAGCAGCAAGAACTCGTCGTGTGACACTGACGACTTTGTCCTGGTGCCTCACATCTCCACTGACAGCTGTGAGTGCCGTCACACACAACACAACACACACACGTGGCTACAGCTGTGTTTCCTATAGATTCACCCAGGTGTGACTCACTGCTTCATTTGAAAGGAGATCAACTCGTGCACTTCCTAGATCATCTGTCAGTCAATAGAGATGTGCATCCTAAAGTCTGTCTGTAGCTCATTCACTCTTACTTCCTGGTTGAGAAATCTGGATCAGGCCTGGAGCCCCGCCCCCCACCTTCAGAATGGCTATCATAGTTAGCATCTTTTTTAGAGTGGCTAGTGAAGTTAGCATAATTACAGAACGGTTAGCCTAGTTAGCATCTTTTCAGAATGGTTAGCGTAGTTAGCATCTTTTTTAGAGCGGCTGGCGCAGTTAGCGTCTTTTATTTGTTTATGTGGTTTGTTAGCTTTTAACTGGCAGTGGCTGACACAGTGTTAGTGGTTGTGCTAATGCTAACTCTCTCTGTCTGTACTGACAAGGTTTCAGGTTTATGAAGACTCTAAATCAGTCACTGTTTTCTGTAGAGGTTAGACTAGAGCAGAAACAGGGCGCGTGATGACAAAATGAATCCCCACTCTGTAAAATAGATAACCACGAGCGAGTGCATGAATTCTGTGTTCACATGCACACACACACAGTTCATGCAATATGAATAATATGTGAGCTGTGGACGTACGAACACGCACCAACATCTGTTCTCTACGAGCATGTAGATGTGTTGAAATGCTGCTGATTCATAGAGACACACACACACACATGTAAGTCACATTTACTACCTGTCAGTGACACCTACACACTCACACACACTCACACACACTCACACACACTCACACACACTCACATAGCACATGTCACCAAACCCCATTACATTAGACAGCTGCTAAACATTTCATGTTGTAACTGTAGACGGACGTCCACAAACAGAGGACACGCACACTTACCCTCTGCACTGGTAAAATGAATCCTCATGCGCTGCACCTGCTGCAACACACACACACACACACACACACACACACACACACACACACACACACACACACTGCTAGTCCTCCACTCAAACAATGAACAGTGTGTAAAGCTTTGGGAACGGCAGCTGGTGTTTTGAGGGGCGTTTAATCAGCTAATTACAGCTGATTTACACGTCGGTAACGACTGCTGCACCTTCATCGCTCCTTTCTTTCCTTCATTTCCTCAGATGACCAACCAATGGGAGTGGGCCGTCGGCCGTCCAGCGAGTTCCTAATGTGCGGAGGGTGAGTACAGAGCTGTCGAACCCAAACCCTGAGTCTGGTCTGAAGGTGCCTGAGATAACTTCTGTTGTGATTCGTTATATAAATAAAGATTAACTTCACTTGACTCGACTAGATCTTTGGAGGACAGTTAATATTTTTTAGTTTTGTCAAAAAAGTGAAAGAAAAAAACTCCATCTCTTACTGAACTCTTCAGTCGTATCACATCAGCTATAAACCAAGAAACAAGGTTCTAGAAA
This sequence comes from Seriola aureovittata, assembly GCF_021018895.1. NCBI lineage: Eukaryota > Metazoa > Chordata > Actinopteri > Carangiformes > Carangidae > Seriola > Seriola aureovittata. The sequence goes on along the minus strand of NC_079367.1, from coordinate 2,316,977 downwards.
GAGAAATGAAAAGTCACTGAGAGACAGAGCTGCTACACACACAGTAACACACAGGATTAAAGGAACAGTTCAACATTATGTGACATGTTTATGGTGATACCTACTGGCTTTCTTGCTGAGACTTGGATGAGAAGATCGATACCAGTCTCATGTGGGGAAACACCTAAGAGCATCTCTAGAGCTCATTAATTAACGCGTGTGTTTTAATTAACACCTGTTTTCTCATGTGTTTTAATCCATATAAAGTGTGAACATGAGCAGTGTTTTTATGGGGTTGTCCTGCACCAGAATATTTCATGTCCAGGAGGAGTGACTTCCTTAAGGCTTGTTGTGATGTTGAGGTTGCCAGGCAACCAGCACACGCTTCAGGAAGTCACTGCATCCAGCAAAAAAAAAAAAAAAGGTCCACAGGAAAACCACAACTTTGTGTTTTTAATGTGCAACTTCTCCTCCTCGTTTCCAGAGTCATTAATCACCAAACGGCTGCTTCACAAGTAAATGAGCAAAGAAAATAACATGATGGAGGTTTTATTGTTTGTTTTTTAACAAGGGATTTTATATAGTTCTTTTTTTTTAGGGTAGAAAAATTACTAATGATCATGGAAACGTTTCATCCAACAAAAGAAAGAACAAAGAGTCTGTAGATGCAACAAAACGAGTCACATGACGCCTTCACTCACTCATTCTGGTAAATCAACCACAATCTGACCTCATAGGTTTCATGTCCTCCGTCCACCTGGTCCAGACCTTGAGGGAAAATGGCCGCCTCTCCATAATGTAGATTGTGTTTATTGTTCTCATCCATTCCTCAGCGCTGGGCGGCTCTGGTTTTAGCTTCTTCCTCCCGACAGCCTGGTTTTATTGTTCTTTATGTGCAGTATCTGTGGTTGTGACATTGAACCAATCATTCAGGAATATGAACTGATTAATTACCATTTCACTGAGCTGATGTTTCCAGCTCTGACTGTTTATTTCAGCCATAAATTGTTGAATGTTTGAAAGCTGCAGATAGTGTGTCATTCATCTTCACTAATTAGACTCAGTGCACAGAAAATGAACTGGGTGTTGACGAGTGGATAGAAAACAGACTGAGTGTGGTTCACACAGCTTCGTCTTCACGAGTGTCTTCTTCATGTGTTTCTATGTCGGTGACGTTTCTATTGTTTTCCTGTGTCGCTGTGTCTGTGACCGGCCTCGTCTCTGCTTCACACCACACATCACACACTCACACTGTCCGCCTCCAAAATCAGCCTGATTGACTGAGCTATGAATCAGACTGTGAGCCAAACAACAAGGTGGAGCTGAGCTAAATAAAGCAGCTGACCCACCAGAGGCTGCGGGATAAGAATAGACTCACACACTCGCCACAACGCGTCTGCAATAACAAACTGTGACTGTTCTGGAGTCTCAGCTGTGTTCACAGATGAAGACATGCTCTCAGGTACTGCAGCCACAGCAGTTTATCCTCCACACTCTCCATGTTCATGTTCGGCCCCGTCCTCATGGAGATGTTGGTTCTGGGTCTTTTTCCAGAAGCGTTGTCCCTAAGAACTCGACCTCGGCCTGCGAGCGAAACGTCTTATTGCGTTACATCAGAAAAGTGTTTGTGGACGTCTTTGGTCTTTGGATTAACGGACTTTCTTCTTGCGTAGCGATTGAGAGGCTAACATACATGATCGAACCAAAAAGTCATATTTTTCATAAAATATGGGATTAATTTCTCCCTTTCTGCACTTTCCCTGTTTTTAACCAGTAAAAGTTTGTTTATTGATTCTCTACTTTAATTGGTTTTAAACTCGGCTTCAGGTAAAATCTAAAAGCTCTCTGCTGTCTGTCTGTTTGTTGTTTCTTTATTCTGCCCTACGTTTGCTTCTGCAACTAATCTCATGAAAAGACTAAAACCAAGAGTCAGTTCTCAGTACGCTCAGGCCCGAGCTCACACACTGAAGATTCAAATGTCTAACGCTCCACAAAGACACAGTTTTTCTGTATTAGAGTCTCAGTAATTACATGAAACGGCGAACAGGAGGAGGAGGAGGAGGAGGAAGTGTTGCTCATGAGCCGAGGAGGCCTCTCACCTCATTTATTACTTATTGACATAATATGATTAAAGCTTTCATGAGGTTTCTGCCATGACTTTATAGTAGCCTCCACTTTCTCCTGTAATAACATGCAATTGTGAAAATGGTTAATTAAGATTTCATTCTGAATCATTAATAATTTCATTTGAAACTTAATTTGTAGTTTAAATTATTTTCCACGGCTCAAAAACCAGTCACCTGTTTTAATGTTCTGTGATTGGATCAGAATAAACCTCAGAGTGTGTGTTCATGCTGATGTGTGTGTTCATGCTGATGTGTGTTCATGCTGATGTGTGTGTTCATGCTGATGTGTGTGTTCGAGCTGATGTGTGTGTTCGAGCTGATGTGTGTGTTCATGCTGATGTGACTCATGCCTGTGCAGATTCCTCAGGCTGTGACACAAACACAGTCACTTGTTATTAGGAAACAGTTCATGGTTTTGGTTTTTTTCATGTGATTTGTTGACGATGAGAAACATGTTAAATGTTACCTCCTTTAGATCCTGTTATTAGAGTCAGATTCATCACGGAGACACAGCTTCACCTCGTGTCACCAGTTCTTTTCCTGCTGTTTATTTCCAGCTGTATGAAATCCCTGTTTGTTTCTAAATGAATCATTAACATATCCTTAAAGCTGGAGTAGAATTTAACTGTTAAAAGGTGTGTGTCACTCTTTGTTCCCTCTTTCTCTTCCTTTGTTGGTGACCTGCAGCCAGACGCTTCACATTTCTTCTTCTCTCCCTGTTTTCCTGTGTAAAGAGCCTCGAGCCAAACTCCGCTCCCTCCTCTCTCTCCCCTCTTTCGTTATACTTCTTCTTTCTTTTCCTCTTTGTTGCTGTTCTGTCTCATGTTCCTCTCACTAACTGTTCACCCCCCCCCCCCCCATACATCAGTTAACCATTGACACTGGAGGAACTTATTTTCTTTGTTAATTACTGGATTTTTCTCACAGTTCAGTAACAGGAGCCAGACTCTGACAGAGCTGCTGAATCGCAGCTTTGTTTATCCTCCGAGTGTCGTAGCTTCACTCCACTGGCTCCCAGTGTCTTTCAGAATAGATTTTAAGGTCCTTTTAAGGTCCTGGCAGTAGAAGATTCGAGAGCTGGTGAAGGATTATAAAACAACAGACTTTTAAACACACACAATTTTACACACAAGAACATAGAGTGCAGCTTTTTTTAACTGATCCAAAAGCATGAAAACCCTGCAGAGCTGTAAGATGCTCAGAGAACAGTTTTAAAGATTATTTAACTTGGCTTTTAATGAATTCTCTCATATTTTATCTTATAGATTCTGTTTTTCATTTACATATTTTATCAATTGTAGAACACTTTGAGCTGCAGACCTGGTATGAATCTGGTTTATTGCCATGTAGGTTTTCAGCACACGAGGGATTTGCTTTGGTGTTTTGGTTCATATCAACAGACATAAGAAGAAGAAAAGAAAAAGAAACATTTAACAATAAAATAAAATAGTTACAATAAAATGTGAAGAAATATTGTAGAAAAGAGTAAATAGAAAAATATAGATTTATACAAGCTGTTAAAGGAGTAAAGTTTATTGTTATTAAACAGATAGGGAGATGGAGGAGAGGAGCAGGGTGTCTGCAGAGAGATTATTATGATAAAGAAAGAGGGAGATTGTAAAGAGGAGAAGAGACGGATGAAGTGAGAGTTGATGTTCGGCCCCCTCCCCCTCTCTCGGGCTGCGTGATGAAAGCAGGTCAGTGGAGAGACGACTTCTCCTCGTTTCACTCTCGCCTCTTTTCAAACAGCAGTTGTTCACTGACCTACAAATTCTGTCTTTAACGAGGACGTTAACGTTCCTCTCTGAGTCCGGCCTCGGCTCGGATCAATACAGCTTCACTTCAGCCTCACTGTATCAGATGTCTTCTGGATCGGGGGGGTCGGGGGGGGGGGGGGGGGGCTCATGATCAGGTCTATATCTCAGTCCCACAAAGACCTGCTGTCTAGTTCTTTGTCTGGACTTGTCTCTGCCTCACGTGTCGTCCTCCTCTCTCCCTGTGGACTCTCACAGGCTTCACATCGTTACATAACACTGGTTTCCAACTGGTGCTGCTCTCTAACGGCCACTTCCTCCAGCCCCCCCCCCCCTCCTGGTTTCTATATGTAAGCGGGGGCCCCTCTGTGGGTGACTCGGTCATGACTTTCTGTTCCAGAACATTTTGTCTCTGGAATAACAAAAGAATGTAAATGAGCTTCTGCCTCTCTGCGCTTCCCGTGCTGTGTCACACAGAGCACAGCAATGCACGTGCCATTGGCCGGCCCTGCCTCTAGCCCCGCCCCCAGGAGGGTGAGCTTGAAGCTGATTGGTCCTGACTCTGTGTTTACATGGAAGCTCAGCCCCCTTTTTTTTCCCCTCCTCCCCTCATGATGTGCAGGGCTAAACTTAGTTCCTGAACTCGCCTGCGCTCTGAGGTAAACAAAGAACTGAGAGTCAGAACATCAGAACGGTTCTGTGGAGAACGTCTCACAGCAGCAGCAGCTGTTTAAAGAGGTTTACATTAAAGATGTGCTGCAGGTATGGAGGCAGCAGCCGCCTCTAACCGCTGTCCTCTCCTCGCTCGCCCCCTCCAGGCAGCCGCAGCCCACCCCGGGACAGACGCCCATGGTGTCCCCACGGGCCGAGACCACCCCGATCCCCGTCCCCACCCAGGTCCGCAACTACCAGCGCATCAAGCAGAACCTCTCCAGCAGCCCGACCACCACGCTCTACAGCTCCCCCAGGTAAGAGCCGCCTCTGCTGGGCCCCCGGGTGACGGACGGTAACACCTGCATGTGATTAGTCATGAAACACCTGGAGCGGGAAACCGTCTGTCCGTATCGACTCATGACTAATATTTAATGGTTTCATCAGCTGTAAAGTTTCACTGAAGTTACATCAGCTGAGTCTGTGGCCTCCGACCTGCTGCGGGGGGGTTCAGAGGAGGGAGGGAGGGGGGCAGCTTGTTTCACAGGAAGATTAGTTTGTTGTCGGAGCCGGAGAACACATGAGGTACTGTAGATGTAATCAGCTGCTTTATATAGTTAATGTGTGGTGCTGATTCCTCTGGCGGTTTCACTTGTTTGATTTGCTGTTAAATAAAGATTAGGATGAGTCTGATGTTTGTGCAGCAGCAGCTGGTTCAGTTGACCTCTCTGGATCTTGTCCCTTTGACCTCTAACAGGTTCTTCTTAATGTGTGTTTATTGTTTTCATCGCTGCATGGAGCAGAATGTGGCCGGTAGAAACGTTAAAGGAATATATGGATTTTAAATTAGCTCCATTTTACTAATAACAGCCTGTAAGCAGATGTTAAGATACAGCTGTAAACCAGAAGCAGGAAGTAGATTTGTTTATGTTGGCCTTTTGATATTACCTAATAGTTACAGGATTTGTCCTTTGTTCACCTGCAATATCTAATTTCTGAATTTAACATATCCAGCACAGTTTACCTGCCACAGGTGACGGGAGATGTTCCTTTACATTTTAAGAAACTCCACAGAGGAAGGTTTTCACTATATGTTATTATTATTATTTTAATATGTTTATTATTCTGATTTCATCGAAGCAACACACATTAACAACAAGAGAAATACAAAAATAAAAAGAACAGAACAGAACATCTCAGCTCAGACTCATTCACATTCAAACAGGTGAGAGACTGAGGATTTACATGAAAGTAAAAATAAGAAATATGTCATAGACAGGTGTCGCTCAGGTCTGTACCACACAAACCCTCCTGTGAAAATAACAGATATCTAAATCAATATGTGACATAAAAGACTCCAATAATCAAGTATGACCTGATGCCGATATGTTTTGCATTCAATATATTATAATGTAAATTTTACATTTTTATCTTTAAAGGACAATTTAAAGGTGTTTTATGTAGCAGGAAATGCATTTGACACACTCAGAGAAACACTGAATAGAAACATAAATTTAGTTTGTTCACAGGAAACCTCCACAGGCTGTTTTTAATGGATCTGTATTATTTTATGACTGTATCTCAGTAATTACACGAGGTCTCTATAAGACACTTCCTCTGGCTGCGGTCGCACTAAATATTTAGTGCGATAGATCTGAGATGTGCAAATGAGCACTTTGCTCAGCTCCCACACTTGCTTCTCTTCTGTGTGCCGCAGATCTGTGCTGCGGTCGTTACAGTGCAGCAGCAAACACGTATTTACCACCAGGTGAAACTGTCTGAGGAGAAGCAGAGAGAGAGGAGACTTTTATTTTTAATTAACTCTCAAAACTCAGAGTTAAAAGTAATTAAAGTAACGGTAAACTACTTTATAGCGTTAAGCATAAAATAAAAAAATAAGTTAGAACTCTTTTTTTGTCTGAACTCTGAGTTTAAAGTCAGAATTTAAAAAAATAAATACATTTTCACATATGGCCAGTAATCCTCAAAAAGTAAACAGCAAACAAAAAGAAAAGAAAATGAGTATGAATTTTGACTTTTTTCTCTGAACCCTCAGTTTAAAGTCAGAAATGTGTTGAATATGTTTGTGTTTGTGTTCTGTAGGTCCGGCACAGTGAGGCGCTCCAACACTAGTCCTATGGGGTTTCCCAAAGTGGGCTCCGGGTCCCCCAGCTCCGCAGATGTCGCTCAGACGGTGGGCCGCCGCCTCTCCACCGGCAGCTCCCGGCCCTACTCCCCCTCCCCCCTCGGTGAGGACGCGTCCAGACGTGTCTCCGAGCACATCGGGCTTTTTAATAACAACCTTCAGACGTGACACTAACGATTTAAAATAACTGTGTTTCCAGTGGGAACCATCCCGGAGCAGCTGGGTCACTGCTGCTGTCACCTGCAGAGCCACGAGCCGCGCAGCCGGAGCTCCTCAGGAGGTCGGTGCACAGGTGAAACCTCACCTGGTCACTGGGTTAACATACACATATATAAATACTTACAATATCACCTGAAGGAGCCTTAGTGTTTTATATGTGATTCATTTGTGTTTGATATATTAGTTATTAATGTCATTTATTTTACTGCGATCACAGTGATTCTGCAGCGCTGGGTCACATCGATGCTAGTGGTTGATTTAAACCAAGGAAGTAGATTTGAGGCTACGTCACCAAGACAACCGATTTAGACGAGCTAGAGTTTGATTGGCTGGGAGGGCGGGGGCTATCTGAAGGCTTACGTCATGTGAGAAAAATATCACAGTGGAACCTGACGTCACCAGAACAATGTCAATGTCAATGTTATTTAACCGTGTTAGCTAGCGTTAACTAGCAAGCTAACCCTGGCTTCTGTCTTCTGTAGGCTAGCTGTCAGGTTGTTAGCACTCAGGTTGTTAGCTGTCAGGTTGTTAGCTGTCAGGTTGTTAGCAGTCAGGCTGCTAGCTGTCAGGTTGTTAGCAGTCAGGTTGCTAGCTGTCAGGTTGCTAGCAGTCAGGTTGCTAGCTGTCAGGTTGCTAGCTGTCAGGTTGTTAGCACTCAGGTTGTTAGCTGTCAGGTTGTTAGCAGTCAGGTTGCTAGCTGTCAGGTTGTTAGCAGTCAGGTTGCTAGCTGTCAGGTTGCTAGCAGTCAGGTTGCTAGCAGTCAGGTTGTTAGCTGTCAGGTTGTTAGCTGTCAGGTTGTTAGCTGTCAGGTTGCTAGCTGTCAGGTTACTAGCTGTCAGGTTGCTAGCTGTCAGGTTGTTAGCAGTCAGGTTGTTAGCTGTCAGGTTGTTAGCAGTCAGGTTGTTAGCTGTCAGGGTGTTAGCAGTCAGGTTGTTAGCTGTCAGGTTGTTAGCTGTCAGGTTGTTAGCTGTCAGGTTGTTAGCTGTCAGGTTGCTAGCTGTCAGGTTGTTAGCTGGAGTAAACATAACATGGCGGATATATCAAAGTATGAGTTTAATTTCTGTTGAGAAATGCCATGAAAACGTCTCCATGAATGAATGATTGTGTAGAGAGTCGAGCAGCTGATGAGGAAACAGGTTTTAAAATGATGGTGTGATTAAATATATGTTATTATGGATTTATTGTAAATGACTTACTTACATTTAACATAACCATAGTGACACAGTCCACCTGTTCTGGTGTTAACAGGGAAGTTATTAGAACAGTATCATTTAGAGTTTTAGTCTTCTATCTGTTACTGTTAGTTTCATTATAATTTAAAAAAGAATGTAAACTCAGAACTTATATGTTAATAAACTGAGTCCTCTTTGTCTGTGTGTGTGTGTGTGTGTGTGTGGGGGGGGGGGGGGGTTGAGACCAAACCTACGCCCTTCATATAATCACCTGTGTTGGAGGTGGAGACAGGTATTGATCGCTGTGGATATTTTCATTTATTTTCTGAACATTATAATCAGTTGATCTTTTTGTCAATAAGTGTAAGAGAAATCAAACCGGCCTCAGCCTCTCAGCCACTTGAAGATAGTTTCCTGAAGTCACTACATAAATATTCAGCATTAACATTTACATTAAAGTTAGCATGTTAGCATGAGCTGCAGTGAGAAGCTGTTGTTTTGATCTTCTCCTCCAGCGTCATCACTCAATTATTCAGTCACAATGACTCGACATCCTTTTTAAAAGTCTCTGACGCTGCTGCCGACATCTCACAACTTCTGCATTGTTTGTGTCAGGATGTCTGTTGTCAGGGTGACCAGTTTTTTTAAATAGAGGGAAGTGACAGACAGACCGCAGCTCTGTGTCTCAAAACAAACAGATTTGAGGACCAGGGGTCTTCTTCTGACTCAGCTCAAACAGACGAAGCAGCATCACAACATTTACAAATGTCCATGATCGACCTGGTAATTAACTCCCCAGGTGTTAATTGGTTACCTTGAACCTGGACTGACCTGGACCCTCTCTCTCTCTCGTCCCTCAGGTTCCCCCGTCCCGTCCTCTCAGCTCCTGGGGGCTCGGCTCCAGAGCGCCCCCACCCTGACCGAGGTCTACCAGACCAGGCAGAAGCTCCACAAGCAGCTGTCGGACCCCGTCCAGCCTTCGTCCTCCTCCTCCTCCTGCAGTCACTCCCCTCAGCTCGGCCGCCCGGCCAACCTCGGCTCCTCCCCCACCAAGCTGCTGGGCTCCTCCCCCCGGACGTCTGACTGGCTGCAGAAGTCCCCCCTCCCCACCATCATCGGTTCTCCCACCAAGGTGAGTTTTTATTAAGTCTGCCGACGGTCGACAACGCAGCAAATATAATATCTGGGGGCAGTTGCACAAAACACCTTAAGTTTTCCCTTAGTCTGAGTTAAGGTTTCCTTAAAATGTTCACTTAAGTATTTAAGGTTTTCTCCTGATCTCAGTCTGAAACTTAAGGAATCATTTAAAGTCAGTTCAGACCTTAGAGACCAAACTAAGGAAACTGTCCTGTCGACACGTCTGAGTTCATGTTGAAGAGGAAGAACGTCCCGAGAGTTCGAAGCTGATACGATCAATGATGAGGAATTGATTTTTCTTTAAGATTTGATTGGCAGTCAGTTTCTGATTCGTCCGACCATCTGATCAAAAAGTTTATTTATGAAAAGTTTTTTTCTCCACTCAGATCATCTCGGCTCCGTTTAAGATCCCAAAAACGCAGGCGTCCTGTAACCTGATGGCGTTGGCCGACAGTCCCGTGCCCGCCAAGATGCTGGCAGATGTTCGGGATATCTGCGCCCATCACTGCAGCCCGTACCTCACCGGGCGGCCGGCGGCCCCCGAGGCCAGCCGCACCTTCGGCAGGTAAGACTCACAGTCTCCGTCTCAGCTTCTGCTTTTACTCAACGTCCATTAGTGTCCATAAGTTCTGCTCCAGTCATTAATGAACACGATACACATGATGCTGTTCAGTTATTTACATATTTATGTTGCCAAGGGAACCTGAATTAAATCTATTGTTAAACTTGTGAAACTTCTTTATTTATTTTTCTGGGTTTAAATGAAGAGTTTTAGTTTCACACATTTAGTTTAATCCATTTTTCTGCATAAATAAATAAATGTATTGTTATTATTTTGTTGTTGATTGATTTATTATTATTATTATCATTATAATAATATTAATAATAATAAAAACTGCTGTTTTGACCTTTGACATCTCAGTGAGGTCGTGTGTGTTGACCTGGCAGAGTTTGTAGAGGAAAGGTCACCAGCTCTGCACCGAGACTTTAGCCACTGAAAGAATGATGTAATTCAGGAAGTGAGATGCTACGTCCCTCTGTGTTACTTTGACCCCTCCCCCCTCTGTCGTTCCTCTGCACCGTGTGACGTGCGTGACCTCTGGTTTCTCTGCAGGTCTGTGAGCACGGGTCGACTGTCTGAGCAGCCAATCAGAATCACTCTGGGCGGACAGGCCTATCAGGGCAGCACAGAGAGCCTGAACACGGAGCGACCCATGGACACAGGTACGTGGTCGCTGCTGCACAAACACTGGACACGAAACTTCATTTAAACGTCAACAACGACTGACTGAATTTAATTTTCCCAAAAGCCCCTGCAGGTCCCAGCGGGCTGGCTCACGGCGGCTCAGCGAGTCCCCGTACTGTCCTTTTCACCGTGGGTTCACCGCCCAACAGCAGCACTCCTCCCACCTGCAGCCACCTGTGCACCCGACCACGCACCACCTCTGGTGAGGACGCCACCTGAGCACAGCCAGGCCCTGTTTTATTTTGAAAACTGGGTTGTGTTTTATTTTGAAAAAAAGAATATGAAGTAGATTATAAAAATAAAGATAAATATAAAATTTGAAAATATGTCCTTATACATAATATATATACAGAAATATTTCCTTGTATAAATAAATAACTGATACATTAGAGGTTTGATAACAGACGTTGTGTCCCCCCCTCCCTCAGTGGGCTCCAACAGCTCGGCCGGCTCCCTGTGCTCCACCAGCGGTCGCAACTACGTCGGCTCCCCCCCGGGCATGGCCATGGGCTCCTCTCCCCCAGGAGGGTTTGGGGGCGGGCAGCTTGTCCCCGGGGCGGAGGGGGCGCCCAGCAGTCTGCGCTACGTCCCCTACGGCACCTCTCCTCCGAGCTTGGAAGGGTTCATCACCTTCGAAGCCCCAGAGCTGCCTGAGGAGACGCTCATGGAGGTGAGGGGGGGTCGGGTTGAGTGTTAGTCTCTGTATTTAACAGAGAATCAGGTTTTCTAACTTTGATTTCTTGTGGCACAGAGAGAGCACACAGACACCCTGATGTACCTGCGGATGATGCTGTCCTTCACCGACTGCGTCCTGGAGATGGCGGCAGTTCGAGCCGGGGGGGCGGAGCTGGGCGTTTCGGCGGCCTCCCTCTACCCTCCCCAGGACAGCGTGGTCGTGGACCAGATCAGCCAGCTCAGCAAAGAGTGGGGGTAAGCTGTGACTGACGGTGTAACAGAGCCTGTTGTTCTGTGCTGCTGCGGCTGCAGAGCGTCTCATCCTCTGTGCATGTGCTGCCCCCTACAGGCAGGTGGAGCAGCTGGTGCTCTACATGAAGGCGGCGCAGCTCCTCGCCTCCTCCCTCCATCTCGCCAAGGCTCAGATCAAATCAGCCAAACTCAATCCTTCCACTGCTGTCAAACAGGGTGAGTCATCTCCCTGTGCTCAGACTGGGACCAGAGCTTTAAACTGGGAACGGTGCACATACTTCACAGAGAGGTAAATCCAGTTAGTAACTGAGTTTACTCCAGAGAGAAATCCTAACGTCTCTCCTCCCCCTCCCCCTCCTCCTCTTCCTCCTCCTCCTCCTCTTCCTCCTCCTCCTCTCAGTGGTGAAGAATCTGAACGAACGTTACAAAAGCTGCATCTCTCTCTGCCGACGACTCACCGACAAACTCAACCACTTCTTCTCTGACAAGCAGCGGTTTGTGGACGAGATCAACAGCGTCACCGCCGAGAAGCTCATCTACAACCATGCTGTGGAGATGGTGAGAGTCTCTCTCACATACACACACACACGCACACACACACACGCGCACACACACACACACACACACACACACACACACACACACAGTCTTCATAACTCAAAAGAGATGAAAGGAATTTAGTCTGATGTCGATTCTTATCGCTGTAATCTACACTAGTGTCCTAATGTGTGTGTGTGTGTGTGTGTGTGTGTGTGTGTGTGTGTGTGTGTGTGTGTGTGTGTCAGGTTCAGTCAGCAGCTCTGGATGAGATGTTCAAACAGACGGAGGACATCGCCTACCGCTACAGTAAAGCCGCCATGCTGCTGGACGGTCTGTCCAAGATCCTGCAGGACCCCACGGACATCGAGAACGTGGTCAAATGTGAGAACTGACTACACACACACACACACACACACCACACACACACACAGTCTTCATAACTCAAAAGAGATGAAAGGAATTTAGTCTGATGTCGATTCTTATCGCTGTAATCTACACTAGTGTCCTAATGTGTGTGTGTGTGTGTGTGTGTGTGTGTGTGTGTGTGTGTGTGTGTGTGTGTGTGTGTCAGGTTCAGTCAGCAGCTCTGGATGAGATGTTCAAACAGACGGAGGACATCGCCTACCGCTACAGTAAAGCCGCCATGCTGCTGGACGGTCTGTCCAAGATCCTGCAGGACCCCACGGACATCGAGAACGTGGTCAAATGTGAGAACTGACTACACACACACACACACACACACACACACACACACACACACACACACACACACACACACACACACACACACACACAGAGAACATTTTCAAACTGAATGAACAATGATCCAGAAGTCAGTTTTTATTTATAAGTTTTCTCTGTCACTTTCCACACAGAGCAGGTTCAGACTCTTTATTACATTGATTACACAGAACCAACAATTACCATTGTGAGCACCCCCCCACCCCCCCACACCCCCCACACCCACCCACCCACAAAAAACAAAATAAAAAAAGTTGGTGGTGGTGGTGTGAAAAGGTCTAGAAACAGTGAGTGTGATCTCTGAGGAGGTGTGAACTCCCACCTCTGTTCCTTCTACTCATCTCATGTTGTTTTGTGTTTTCAGACAAGGCGAGCGTGGACCGCAGGATCTCCGCCCTCTGCTACTGCACTGTCACACTGTACGAGTAGCAGACACACACACACACACACACACACACACACACACACACGGGGACCACGTCCTGAGACTGTCGACTCCCGCCCTCACAGAGCCGCTGTTCCCTCCTGTAGCAGTTCAAGCACTTTTTCGTTCGACAGGTTTCATGTGTATTTATCGTCGGTCGCGGCCGTGACTGTGACTGACGCACAAACTCAACCAAAGACGACCACGGATCAGAAACTGAAGGCTGAACCCCGATGTGGACACCACTTTTTTTTTCTACATGAAATACACAAACTAATGTCCATCCATGGTTTTAGGATCATTTGTTTTTTTACCGGAGGAGGAGGAGGAGGAGGAGGAGGAGGAGGAGGAGAGAGGAGCGGACTGAGCTTCAAGAGACTCGAGCTGTTTCATCTTTTAAAATCCTGCTCGTCATCACTTGATGTCGGCGGTTATTTACTCTGTTGAAGTTGTTGTTGTTCTTATTTATTGGTTGAGAGGAACGTGGATGTTGGAGTCTCCTGCCGATCTTGAAAACCTGAAGTATTGGAGCGGAGGGAAACGGACCGAGCTCACAGACAGTCCTGTTACAGAACCTCTGAGCAAACCGACCTGAACACTTCCTGTTCATTTTCTCATGTCGTCAGCTGAAGCACTTTACAGCCAGGAGGAGACGAGAGCCTGGGGGGGGCGGGGCTTCACCTTCAGCACTCACCTGCTCTGTGTTTATGATCAACAAGTCCACTGCATACATTTCCCATAAGGCACAGCAACAAGCGGAAACAGTGCAGTCAGGTATCTGTGCAGTTAAAGGGACAGTCCACTGATTTCACCTGTTTAATTCCCTTTTTTTATTAGAAAACAAGAGTAATAAAAGTAAAATAAAAAAATATAAAAATAAATATAATGGAAATAAGATGTAATGAAAAAAACAAAGTAAAAGGCAAATTGAAATAATAAATATTTTTTGTTTCAAAATAAAACTGAGACAAAAAATATTTATGTAGTTATCAGATTATTCCTCTTTAAAGAGTTCATTATATAGTTTGACAGTTTTATTGTTTTTAGCATTAATAAGATCAAGAGTTTTAATATATTAATAATATAATATAATACAATATAATATTTCTCTGAATTCCCCTAAAAACCCAGTAAACATGGAGCTGACTCTCCCTCTGCTTCCTTAACCCAGATGATGTCATCAGGGTCGTTACTGCAGTGATGATGTCATCAGGGTCGTCTCAGCCTGTGTTGTGGAATCTGACGGGCAGGCGAGTGGCATTATGGGAAATGTAGGATTTTAATGTTTCTGGTGCTAACCCGTATTAAAGATTAAAACTTTACTGTTTCTGCTGCTTCGAATTTGACAAATCTTTATTTAAACCGTAGAAGTGAGACAGTAAATTGGTGGAATGTCCCTTTAATTCCAGTTGTGTCCAACGTGTGAAAAACAGTTTAAATTTACAGCTTCACTTTCCTCCGGATCGTTCTCAAACTTCAGGCGAACGTTTTGCACGTTGAACGCAGCGCAGTCGCTCGAGGAGGTTGAAGACTCTCACGCCGTTTCCCTGGTTACTGTGTTGTGTGGGAATCCAACAGTGACGTGTTGATCATGTTGCTGATGACGAGGAGTCGCAGGCCCTGGTCCCGTCACCTGGGCAGGTGTTCACTCTGAACCCCTGATGACAAGTTACCTGGATGATAAGTTTCATTTTACTAAAAAAAAAATAACTACAGCTTTTTATGTTTGTCAGTTTCTCTGCAGCTGATTTTTTTTAACAGAACGTGATGTTTGCAGACTTGTATATATTTGTATGTGATGATTCCTTTCTCCTGTTTTCTGGGAGGTGTGTGTGTGTGTGTGTGTGTGTGTGTGTGTGTGTGTGTGTGTGTGTGTGTGTGTGTGTGTGTGTGAGATCACAGTTTGAGTTTCGGTCGGTCAACGAGCACAAATCTTTATATGTACATAGATGAATTTGATACGATTTCCTGTCGTCTGCCAAGGCTTTGATCAGGAAGCGGTCGTGGCACGGAGCCGTGCCAAAGAATCAAAGACTCTCGTGGCAGCTCTGAACTCTTTCTACCAGGACTCTTCATCGTCGAGATCGACACACACACGTCTGTTCAGTGGATCTCACCAACTGTTCAGAAATCAGCGTGACGTCCTCAGACTGTCTGGAGCCGCTCGCACAAAACACCTTAAGTTTTCCACTTAAGTCTGACACTTAAGGTTTAATTTCTCCTCAGCTGCGGCAGTTACTTAAAGGTGTTGCACAGAATCTTTTAAAAGGTGAAAAAAGTTAAGTGAAAGAGACCTACTGTTTCCATGGAGACCGTTTGTTTGCTGACATTAGCACTTGTGACACCTGTCATCAGTTTTGGGAGGCCGCCATCTCGTCCTCGACTACACCTGACATTAAAATGTAGAGCAACCTGACTGCCAATCAAATGTGTAATGTAGAACCACTTCCTCATTGTTAAGGGGTTCTTCCTCTCTTCTTAGGACGTGTTCATTCTCCTCATTTATCACCATAACCTTTTTGTAAACTGTTTTTAATTTAAAGAAAACCTAAACTCGGACTTTAAGGAAACTCTTCAGGTGTTCTGTGGAACCGGCTCCTGCTCATTTCCCTAAGTTTGGTGAAACTTTGACTCGTCACAATCTGCACTGCCCAGCATCCACTCAGTCTGTCTGCTGTCCTCCCAGCACTGTATGTACTGTATGTATGTATGAGTGTATATATATGTATATATATGTATACACACAGGTGCACTTGCCAGGTGTGCATTAAGGCCAGTAGAATACAGTTAATGATGGAAAAGCAGGTGCCTTCTTCTCGTGAACCGGACATAGGCCTGCTCCTGTGTACAGGTGTGAATACGTTCTTTTCTCCGTGTATAAAGGCGTGTAAATGCGTAAATGCGTTCACAGGCTCCCAGTGGATTCTGGGAGCCTGTTCCTCGGATGTACTGTTCTTTTTTCTACACATATCTGGGTTTCAGTTTCCCTCATCCACATGAAGCCTTTCACTGCACACAGAGTGAAGGGGGGGGGCTGATAGAAACCCGCTTGAATCTTTGCTCTGTAACTGAAGATGGACTGTTTTTAGATGAAGCATGGGTGGAACATGGAGTCTGTATATTCCCCTGTAGAACCTCTAGAATCTTGAATGTATGTACCCTGTTGTTTCCCGCCTCTCCAGCTTGACCTGAATGCATTTTGAGAAAATAAATAAAAACCCCACCGTCAGTCACGACCCTGAAAATGCAACTTTCCAAGCACCGTTTTTTTCAAAGAGAAATGTTAACGTTAAACTTGTCTCTGTTCTTTCTGGAACTCAGATCCAGTCTTTGTTATTAAAAAGAGGAAACTTGAAGATGTCCTGCAGCGTGGTTATTTTATTTAAAAGTTATGGTATATGATAATAAAAATAGCCATTATTATTTAATTATTACTAATTGTTCACCTGTTTGTTGAATGTTAAGCTGTAGTGTTATTGTGCTCTCATAAACATGCTCATAGGAAATCTGATCAAACACACTGATCAAAAAAAACAACAACAAAAAATATAAGTTTCCAAAAGTTGTGTACAGAACCGCCCGTCGACCTTCTCAAAGGTTTTTATATCAGAAATCTGGTTCCTTACTCACTGTTTGCAAATGTAATTAATGATCACTGTTTTCATTGACTTGTCAATTGGTCACAATAATGATTTGGAATGAAGTTGACTGAAAAGATTTATTATTGCTAATAATTTCACACATGTTTTATAAACAGTCAAACAGATCGGGTCAGTTTTGACCCTGGAGGACAAAAGTTTCACGGTCGGCAGGACGACAGGACGAGGGATAAGGGATTCATAGATAAATAAAAGTTCTTCTCATTTACTTCAACAGTATGAATCGATCTCTCCAGAGAACGACAGGCTTCTCACAGAAAGTGTGTTTGCATTTTCCTCAGAACCTGCAGGAGTCTGCAGATGCTGCCAAAATAACAAAGCCTTCTGGGTAAATTTCAGGTTCTCAAAGTGGCGTGAAGAGGAACTGCTTCATCAGTTATATGTCAACATCCTTCTTCCAGAGTCACTATAGCTTTGAATATTCATGTAATCAATCTATAATTGTTTCTTCAAGCACAACCATCTGGAACAGAAGTGATTGAATCTGAGCGGCACAAATGTTCTCATGAACCGTTACATATTCTAAAGTTTTGTATTTAATGACTGTGTCTGGACCTGAAACATGCAGTTTCCCAATATGCCTCATGTATAACCTCCATATTCATTCCCCAAGCATCTAATGTTCTGTAGGAAAACCAGGAAACAGAGAAAACTGACCTCATCCTGTCATCAGAGTGAGTGTAAGTTCCTCAGTTTTGAACATGTAGAAGAGATTTGTATTATTTTACTGTGAATCAATAGTCTCTGTTTTCTGTTAAAAATACAAATCTTTTCTACAAGTGCACTTTTTTTAATGAATGCAAATCTTTTGTACGGTACTCTGCAGACTTATTTTACAGGCTTGAACAGTGTGGGCCTCCACCTTTGAAACTGATGGGAGCTTCCTGCATAACTTGCATCTGACTGAGTTGATAATGGCGAGTGAAATGAGAGCTGTGTGCAAGATGTTACCAATAAATCTTTGAGTAGAGTGTGATGCAGCTGAATAATGAGTAAATGTATGTTAATTGGACTTTAAATGTCCAATATATAATAACCAAGTTATAACTAAGTTTCATATACATTCTATGCTTATGACACGTTTATGTTTGATAAATGTAAAAATAAACATTCAGCAACTTTGTAATTTCATATAACATGTATTTCTTCATGGCAGTTTGTGCAGAAAGTGCATTTTCCAGTTGTTACTATTATTGTCATGGTGGGAGGGGCTCCGCTGACTATGCGCCGCGCTGATTGGTGCTCTCATTCATTGACACGCACACGGACCAATCGTTGACGCCTGTGCCGAGCTCAGTAACAACACACCCCCATAAAGGTTATAACTAGTTAGTAGTTATTATTAAACCTGTCAGAGAGGAGTGACCCTGAAAGGTAAAACTTACCTTGTACTTACCTTAACTTGTTATAACTTGTCTTCTTGTATCATATTATTAAGGTTTACACGGATATTAACACTGTTAGCTGTAGCTTCAGTAACGGTTTCCAATGCTATCCGTTACTGCTGTGAGCTATGAAGCTAAAGCAGAACGATTCAATAATTAGCATCTCTGTTTACAGTGGCAGTTAACCTGTTTTAACACCTGCTAAAAGACATAACCCTTCGTTAGCTCGCGGTGCTAGCCTCAGTACCGTTAGCAACAGTATGGATAACACGGACTTTCTCTCTGACCAACGTTAGCTAGCATATTAACGGTCACCGGTTGGCTAGCTGTTGTTTGAATGTCTGTAGTTGCTAGCTTAGCTCAAACTGACGGTAGGAAAGGTTTCAGGTGCGAAGCCAGGATTTTCAGGGAACGCGTCTCTCCGTATCCCTCTGTTCAGGATGTCCCGGGAACAGCTCGTCGTGCAGCGGGCTAGGAAGTCCTTCCAGACGGGAAACACCAAGCCTCTGGAGTACCGGGTCCACCAGCTGAAGAGTCTGCTCCGCTTCATCTCAGAGAGGCGGAAGGACATTGCTGATGCTGTTAAGAGGGACCTGGGCAAGGTGGGTCTGCATGGACCTTCCAGTATTCCCAGTATTCCCAGTAGGTTCTGGGATCCCGGGAATATTGAGGGATGTTGTCAGGGGCCAGGGAACTGGATGGTGGCTCTGCAGAAAGGTCACTTTATAGGAAAACACAGCAGGATGCACTTTACAACTTTACTCCAACATTTAGTGCCAGGGATTATTTTCAATCAGTGGAACAGCAGCAGTAAATTTTAAGATCATTATAGAAACAGGTCAGAACCAGACCAGGAGCAGGACTGATCCAGATCCAGGTTGCAGTTAAGACCTGGATTAGAAACCAGCTGAGGAAACAGGACACAGGTGAATATTCTCCTGTTTGTTTTTAAAGTTGCTGATCTAGTTTCTTCAGTTGTTTGAACACTGATGTAATTAAACTGACGTGTTGCTCTTTGCCTTTAAAGAGTAATGCACACTTTAAGTCTGTTTCCAGGTCAGTAAAACTTTAATGAAATCATTTTTTTCTAATGAGAACAGACAGCTGATTGGAATAAACCTGTACAAACATTATTTCACCAAACACCATCAAGTATTTATGTGTATTTTTTAGAAATTAGGAACTACAATGTACTGCAAGTTACTCTTTTAACCACACTGTAATCATCATCATAAGCTATCAATCAGAATACTGAACACATGAGTGAACGTGTTGTTTTCCTGCTTCCTCTCCAACATGTGTAGTATTGTTATTGTTCGAATATTCCTTCATTAATCAATCAATCAATCAGACTTTATTTGTATTGCATTTAGAAGCAATAAAAAAAACACTCCCACCCCCTCATTCACTCACTCACATGCAAAACAATAAATGACCAAGTAATTAATAAAAACAATAAAAATAAGACAATAACAACACGAACTGTGAAACACTGAAGACTGGAGTAAAGATAACGACAGAGTGATAAAGATAAAATAATGAAATACTGAAACAGAGGAGATGTATTAAAGTGAGTAAAACCAGAAGTGAAAGGTAGGATATTAATGATCAAATAATAATTAAGACAAAATAGTAAAATGCTAAAAGAGAGGAGATGTTTGTTAGAGAGTAAGACCAGAAATAAAAATAGAAATAAAATAAATAACCAGAAATAGAAGTATGGTGATAGAAGGAAAACAACCCAGCAAATAATCATAGATTACAAATACAGGTAAACAGCTTAAAATATATAAATATATCGAAAGATAAATAAATGAAATGAAATTAAAAGCCAGAGTAAACCAGTAAACATTAACAAACCAGCTGGGACTGAAGGATTGAACCGGGCCTCAGGTTCTGTCCCGTCTTTCAGAGCGAACACGGGACGGAGCTGTTTGAGACTCTGGGCCTGGAGGGAGAAATCAAACTGGCCATCGACAAGCTGGCGGAGTGGGCGGCTCCTCGGCCGGTGGAGAAGAACCTCCTCACCATCTCAGACGAGGTCTACGTCCAGCCTGAGCCCCTGGGGGTGGTGCTGATCATCGGGGCCTGGAACTACCCCTGGGCGGTCACGCTCCAGCCGCTGGTGGGAGCCATCGCTGCAGGTAACAAATACACCTGTAGACTTTATGTTCCTATTCTACAACATGAGGTGTTCTGCTTCCTGAGTGTGGTCGTGTTTTCAAAATGGAAGGTAACTGTTTCTATGAATTGTCTTTGTTTGACTGTTTGTAGCTTCTTGTTGTCGTTGTTGTTGTTGTTGTTGTTTCTCTTTTCAGACTGAACATCTGCTTGTTTTTAGCTAATTGTAGGATTTTATCACTTGTGTTGTTTTTGTTGCTACACATGTAAAAGTTCAACTAGAGACAGAAGTGGAGAATTATCTACAGATATAAACTGTGCAACTCGTTAGTTTCATACTTTGTTTTGAAACTGTTAAACTGCATCGTCCCTATTAAATAAAGAAATAAACAAAACTGTTGCACGTCTCGACACTAAATCCTTCTTAAGTGATATTACGTTAGAAAGTCACGTCATATTTCATATTTAACACTTTTAGTTTATTGAAGTGTTTGATTTCGATTTTCAGATTCCGCAGACTCACGTCTGTTTATCTCGTTTGACATTAACCTGTCGCTGTGATGTGTTTATGTTCTCAAGGAAAAAAGACTCTTTGATGACGCTGCATCGTCTCATCTGTTTCTCTGTCACGTCCCAGGAAACGCAGCAGTAATAAAACCATCTGAAGTCAGCTCTCACTCTGCGAAGGTCATGGAGGAGCTGCTCCCTCAGTATCTGGACAGAGTGAGCCTCTTTCTTCCATATGATCTTTGATCTCTGCTCGGTGTGAACATACAGGAAGCTGTAATGACCGGATCACTTCTCTGTAGGATCTGTACCCAGTGGTGACGGGCGGCGTGTCAGAGACGCAGGAGCTGCTGAGGCAGAGGTTCGACCACATCTTCTACACAGGAAGCAGCTCGGTGGGCAAACTAGTGATGGAGGCCGCAGCTCGCCACCTCACCCCCGTCACCCTGGAGCTGGGCGGGAAGAGTCCCTGCTACATCGACAGCAACTGTGACATCACTGTCGCATGTCGGTCAGTCCCTTGGATCTCACACATACAGACACAGATATGTGCTGGTCTGCCGGTGTGTGTGTGTGAAGTGAGATAATAACACAACATAAAGACAGGAAGTGTTTTCAGTTTCTTTCTCTTCTTCACAGTCGCATCACGTGGGGAAAGTTTGTGAACTGTGGTCAGACGTGCATCGCTCCAGACTACATCCTGTGTGAAGCGTCCATCCAGAGCAGAGTGGTGGACGAGATCAGGAAGAACATCAAGGTCTGACACTGAGGTTTTAATCTGTGTCAGGAAAGTTATGGAAGAAAGAGGGGATGATGTGGAAATGCTTTAATGTTTGTCCACAGATGTTTTTATGTTCTGGTCCCAGAGAAACACGATTCTGTTTTTACAGTAGAAACTTGAGTTGTCCGATCAGGTCAGTGTGAAGATGCTGTGACGTGTTTCGCAGGAGTTTTACACAGATAATCCAAAGACGTTTGAGGACTACGGACGCATTGTCAACCAGAGACACTTCCAGAGGGTCATGGCTCTGATGGAGGGCAGCACGGTCGCTGTGGGCGGAGACAGTGATGAATCCCAGTGTTACATCGGTGAGTCGTGTGTCTGAGCCGCCGGCCATCTTGAAAAGTGTACGACTTTTTTTTCTTCTAAAAACTTCAATCTCCAAATGTGAGATTATTTTCCTCAGTGAGGTTTCAAAACTCCGTCACATTATATCTGCATATAACGTCAATCACAATCTGGACTGACTCCTCCTCCTCGCAGCTCCGACCGTCCTGAAGGACGTGACGAGGGAATCTAAAGTGATGAGGGAGGAGATCTTCGGGCCGCTGCTGCCCATCATCACGGTGAGCGGCGTGGACGAGGCCATCCAGTTCATCAACGAGAGAGAGAAGCCGCTGGTCGTCTACGTCTTCTCCAATAACAACAAGGTGAAACACATCGTCAGCAGACAGGTGTTTCCCTCCTTCAGGTTAACGTTCAGACCACATTTGTGTCTCACTTCCTCCCCCTCTGCTCTGACCCCTCCCCTCTGATAACCAGCTGATCAAACGGGTGATCGCTGAGACGTCCAGCGGCGCTCTGCTGGCCAACGACTGTCTGGTCCACTTCACCGTCAGCGCTCTGCCCTTCGGAGGAGTCGGTGAGTGTGTGAACGTGAGATCCACCTGCAGCTGCTTTACCCTCCACAACAAAGATGACTAACCCCCCCCCCCCCCCCCGCCACCTCCCCAGGTAACAGCGGGATGGGCTGCTACCACGGCCGCCACAGCTTCGACCAGCTCAGCCACCTGCGCAGCTGTCTGATCAAGCAGCTGAAGATGGAGGGTGTGAACAGCATGCGGTACCCCCCCCACACCGCCAAGAAACTGGGCTGGGCTCGATTCTTTCTGCTCAAGCAGTTCAACGTGTACAGGCTGCGGCGCATGGCGCTGCTCGCCATGTTGGCCGGGCTGGCGGCGTTTGTGGTTCAGGTAAGTAAATTAAACCAGACGGGTCAAACAGGAAACAAAGGTCTGTTTCATTAAAGGGGAATAAGTTCTGAGGAAACGTGTTGAGTTCATATTTATTCAGTTCTGTTCAGTCTCTGGATCCGTTCAGTCTGATGCTTCACTCTCCATTCATTTCACTTCTGTCTGTTATTCTGGTAATTAATGGGAATAAAATCATTTTAATTAGCACCAAATTATATTGTTCTTTACTGGAAACAAAGAGACCAGAATTATTTTGATCCACACAGCGGTCACTCGTCTTCCTGTGTCCTCACACAGAAACAACTAATAAAACAAACAATAATCAAAATCACACTTAATCAATAAAAAACAAAAAAACAAAACAAGATAAAAGAATTCAAATAACAGAGAAACGCACACAGCCTGTATTCAGACGCTGAGCCTTAAACCAGCTGACTGCTGGAACTTTGTGATGTCACAACAAAGCATTCACCAAGCCCCGCCCACCTGGACCCACCATCCAAACCTTGCAGGAAACAGAGAGGCTCAGAGCCTCCTCTCTTCTGATTGGCTCACAGACCTGTTGTTACTAGAGCTGCAGAGAGAAGCCTGAGAGAGGAGATGTGAAACTACACTGAGATGGTTTTTATATCTTCTGATGGAGCAACACTTTAAATAAAACACAGAAGAAGAAACATGGAGCTTAATCATGCGACTGCGTCTGATTTCAAATCTGTGAAAAATGAACCACTCTGTCGTGACTGATTGAGATGACGGTTCAGTTCAGGTCATAATTAAAGTCACATGTTTTCCAACAGCTGTTAGACCATGATGTGATCCTTCATTAATAATTGACTGGCTGGTTTCCCTCTGATCCAGAATCTGCTGGGACCTCGTTCACCTTCACAGCAGGAACATGATGTTTTCATAGAGCAGCTCCGTGTTGTGTTCACGTGTGTGTTTTAACAGTGGGTCTTTTGTGTGACGACTGTTTACGGGCGTTTAAATAACGACGGACACATTTTCCCATGATGAGCAGATACAGGGACTCCGCTCCACATACCCACAATCCCACAGGCCCCCGTCCCCTCACACAACAATGGCCTTTGTCCCCGGCAGACAATGTGTACTGTTGTCCAGGAAATCTAACCACTGAATGCCCCCTCATCTACCCTCCCTTTAATTACCCAGCATGCCTCACTCTCCTCTTCTAAATGGCCCCTTTTGTTTTGGACCCCTCCACTTCTGTTGACATCCACACTGTTGTTTCTCCTGCAGAGGTTCCGGCTGTGAGGCTGAGGACCAGACTCTGCTGGTCTGTGCTGGACCGTGTCCTGGTGCAGGTGGTGCGGGGCCCGGGGCTGTGATTAACTGGTCCATATCATTTCATCCATGTTGAAACACCTGACTGATTGATACGGTGGCCCTGAAGGTTCAAACCCCTGCAGCTTCAGAAACACATGAAAAACATCTTCCTCAGTTTGACAGACCACGTGCTGCTACACAACAGGAAGTGTTTCTAGGGGACGTTAGTCATGAAGACGGCTCATTGGCTACTTGAGCTAAAGCTAAAGTTTGTTCTGTTCATTATAACGTCGATCACATGATTCAGATATTATTGCAAAAATGTTAGCCGTTAGCTTAGCCTTCAGGTCCATCATGTTTTTGTGTCCCCTCTTCCGTCGTGTCTGTATTTGCAGCTCGTGTCAAAGTGATGAAGATGTTTTCTGAGCTTGTTTGTCTTTTGAGCTTCAGGGCCACCGTACATTCACATCTCTTCTGTTACAACTTCAAGCTGCTATTAAAGTTTTTAATGTCAATTTTATAGAATTAAAATCTGTAATTATTATTATTATTATTATTTAACCTGGTAAAAGGAGATTTTACTTTAACAAAATAATGAAATTAATTTCATGAATATCATCTGCTTTGAATGTTGCCATGGTAACTTCTGTTACTCCTTTTTATTCCATTTTGAATCCTGATAATATTTTATTGTTTCTGCCATTAAACATTAAACAAAACAACACGTTGATTATAACTCATTGTCTTATTATCAACACTGGAATATTATTGAGCAGATACCAAGGTCACTGGAGTTTATGAGGCTGTTATTAAGATACACTGACCCCAACTACGGGCAGTAAAAGGCTGCGTGTGTGTGTGTGTGTGTGTGTGCGCGCGTGCGCAGGCGGGTCTTGGAGGGGGGGGGGGGTTTAATGTTATGAAGGCTCTCAGTGTGTGAACGCAGCTCCAGCTCCTCGTCACGGTGACCGAGCCTCCCGGTAAACTGACCCCAGATCAGAGTGACTGATGAGCGGTGAGAGTCGCTCGGAGAGCCGGGAGCGTGTCGGACACCTGAACCGCTCTGAGATCAGATCAGTGACGGACCATTCTCTACAACCTCCACACAGAAAACTGGATGTGTTTCACCTGAGCTGCTCCGGACCGCGGTGAGTTCAACTCCTCTCTATCGATTTATTGATTATCTAACCATCGTCGATCAGATGATTTAAAGATGAAACATCCAGAGTTTCTTATAAAACAAACGACAGAGACTCGAAATTAAAATCAAAATGTTTGTTTCTCTCAAGTCAAAGACGCAGTTGTCACAGTGTCACAGTGACGATGACTTCACATGAGAAAAACAATCTGCAGGAAGTTTTTGGAAAACTTTTCTCTTATCTTAAAAAAAATAATCCTGTTTTTATTTTATTTTAATTTTTTCTAGTAAATAGTTTTAAAATTATGTTTTTATTCATTTAAATGAAGAAAAACTGGATTTTTTTATTTTATTTTTTTAAGTGAATGCATTAAGCTTCCTTATGATCAATACCGTCTAATCACTGCGGGTTAATAGAAATACATGATTGTTCCACTTTGACCTCTGACAACCTGTTGAAGTCTTAATTAAATGATGATGTTTTTATGCAGCTGTGCTTCAGGGAAAAGAGAGAAAGACATGAAAACTGACAGGAGCCATTTCCAGTCATTTCATTTCAACTACAGATGTTTCTATATTTGACAGATGTTTGGTGTGAGGCTCGAGATTTCACATCCACAGACTGTTTAACAGAGTTTTAACAGAGTTTTAAAACAAACCTTCATTTTATAAATAACATTTTCTTGATTTAAGAAAACAAGGATTTGAGTGTTTATGGAAAACTTTCCTTTAATTTACTTTTTTTTCACTTTATTCATGTTAGTTATTACAAATGAATGTACATTAGTATTTGAAAGTTGTATGTTTTATATATTTGATATGATATATATTGATATATTTGTTTATTATGTTGTTTATTTGCACATTATTTACAGTGTTGTATTGTGTTGTGTGTGTATTATTGACCTCGACGCCTTCTTTAAGGGCCTGAGCGATGTTCCTGTCATAAAATAAGGGAAACACTTGTAATTATATATTTCTATATTCATTGTTGTATCCTGACTAAAAATATTATATAAACAAAGTTATAATTTATAGAGTTTTAGTTTTAAAATCCATCTCACCTTGAATTCTGCCTTGATTTAAAGTCAGCAGAGGTTCTGATGTTGAGACTGGAAAATAAATTATTTACAATAAAATCTCATTGCAAAGTTTAAATTGATTAAACATTTTGTCACAGTGCTGCGTCACTTCTCAGTATCGGTCGTCAGTCGTCTGGTTGGTTTTTGATCGTCTGTTCTGTGACGCTCAGTTTGTTCAATTTACATAGATACAGGAAATAAAAGTTGTTCCAGGACATGTTGATTGTTCATTTTTAAAATTGGAAGGACCAGTGTGGAAGGTTTAGTGACATCTAGTGGTGTAGGAGAACCTACGGTGGCCCTCAGGTAATGTAAAACATGAAGGGCCCTCTCTACAGCCAGAGTTTGGTTTGTCCCTTCTGAGCCACTGTACAAAGATGGCGGTGCAACATGGCAGCTCATTCTAAACTAATGAAAAGACAATGATTCTCACACTGATGAAAACCTACTTATGAATATAATATTACCCTTCTGCGCTTGAATCCTGCGCACTGGCCCTTTAAGTTCAGTATGTGTGTCACCTCACACACCCTCCCTGCTGAAACACCTGTGCTGTACCCACAGTTCCACCTGTATGTATGGAGAGGCAGGCGGTGCAGCGGGCCAGGGAGGCCTTCCTGAGCGGCCGCGCTCGGCCTCTGGAGTTCAGGCTGCAGCAGCTTCACGCTCTGCAGAGGATGATCACTGAGAAGGAGACTGAGATTTCCACCGCTCTCAAACAGGACATCAACAGGGTGAGTGTCACACACTGAGTCACATGTCTGCAGGTGCAGCTGTTGTCTGACTGACAGGATGTTCTGTTTCCTGCAGAGTCAGTACGACACGCCGCTGCTGGAGCTGATCGGCATCGAGAACGAGATCAAGCTGGCCACGGAGAAGCTGGCGGAGTGGGCGGCTCCTCGCCACGTGGAGAGGAACCTCCTCACCATCTCAGACGAGGTCTATATTCAGCCCGAGCCCCTGGGGGTGGTGCTCATCATCGGGGCCTGGAACTACCCCTGGGCCCTCACCCTCCTGCCCCTGGTCGGAGCTATCGCTGCAGGTAGGGACCCTGCGTCTCCCGGCCCCCCCACACCAGAGTCACAGTGTTGTTGTTGCAGAGCAGACCTCTGCTCAGGTGGATCAAAGTCCATGAACTCATAAAATGATTCAAGTGTGGAGTGATAGACAAGTCAACCAATCGCAGTCCGTTTACACCCCCTGACCTGGGAAGGTGCAATAAGCTAAATGTGACCATACCTGTGCAGGTGACACAGACCACCAGGAGTTTAAAGTTTCCAGAGAGAAGAAGAATCTCAGGTCCAACTCGTCATTTCCAGATTTGTATAAATTCAGATTTAGGACATAACTTTAGAAGAAGTGCAGCAGTGATGAAATGATGCTTGTGTTCACTGGTTGAAAGTCTGAGTGTCGCTCTGAGCTGAGATGAATCTGAAGTCTTGTAGAGAAGCACATGAAGTTCAGGACTGACGTTCTGTGAGAACAGAGTAAATGCTGCTGCTGTTCCTCCTCAGATCGACCAGCATGTGCACTGGTGAAGAGACGAGAGCGTCTTCAGCCATTTTCACTCTTTTATTGGCACAAAACTGTAAAACATTTACCAATATCCTGATACAACAGATCTATAACATAATGCATAAACATACATGTTGGTCACACTCCTGTTTTGCAGCTGAACTGTCCTGCTGTGAACCTCCTCTGACTTCCCGCCTCAGCTCTGCATTCTCAGCCTCCGCTCGCTCGCCCTCCCTCTCTCAGTGACCTCATCCCATTGATAGAAACCCGTGTTCTCTCTCTCTCTCTCTCTCTCTCTCTCTCTCACCAGGGAACGCAGCTGTGGTGAAGCCGTCGGAGCTCAGCGAGTACTCCTCCCTCCTGCTGCGGGCGCTGCTGCCTCGGTATCTGGACAAGGTCTGAACTGCAGCGTCTGTTGTTGGTGTGAACGGCGACGCACAGACAGTTTTTATTCCTCGGCCGAGTGGCCGCTGAGTGAGGGGACTCCCTCTGTCAGACCGTGTCACCAGGAGAGAGGGTTGGTGGGACGATGGCTCCTCCTGTTGTGATGTCATAATGAGAGTTTCAGTCGGGAAACGTGAGATTTGGTTTGTTAAACTTGGATCTTTGGTCTCAGGTTCGTCCAGACAGATTTTGTAGATGGTGTTTGCTCAGTTGTAACGGCCTGAATTTATTAAACTTTTCAGAATTACACTTAAATCAATCAATCAAACTTTATTAGTGCAGCACTTTTGACACAGGTTGGAGCAGTTCAGAATTCACAGGCGACTTATGAGCAAAAAAGAAAAAGGACAAATGAAATAAGAAAGATGAGAATGAGACACAATAAAATAGGTGAATGAAATAAAGTGACTAATGACATTTACGTTTAAAGACTTCAACACTTCCGGCTGCTCAGGTTCTCGGGTCACACTGTTCATATCTGCCGATGCAAGAGCTTTAAAAACAAAAGAACTTTAAAATCACTACAGATTCTGACAGGAAACAAATGTTTCTGCTGGAGACGTCCTGTCCTGTGTCACTGAGCAGCGTCAGTTAATCTCTGAAGTTTAAAGTTTCATTCAGTGTTTCTCCTGGTTTGAGGAGAGACCTCTGTGGAGAATTCAGCTGCTGAACGTCTGGTTCATAAGTTAATCAGTGAAGAACACTCTGAAGTAACTCACCTATTGAAGACTAAAGGAGGTTTTGTCTTGTCCAGTCTGGGCCGACTCAGCGCTTTAGCTGCAGGGATCATTAAAGGTTTTCAGATTTTCCATCGACTGTAGAAGCAGATATGAACCCGACCGTCCTCCTCGTGCTGTTTATTTCAGGAGCTGTATCCGGTGGTGACGGGCGGAGCTTCAGAGACGCAGGAGCTGCTGAGGCAGAGGTTCGACCACGTCTTCTACACAGGAAGCAGCTCGGTCGGCAAACTGGTGATGGAGGCCGCAGCTCGCCACCTCACCCCCGTCACCCTGGAGCTGGGCGGGAAGAGTCCCTGCTACATCGACAGGAACTGTGACATCAGAACCGCCTGCCGGTAACACACTCACACGCTCCTCTTTTTTAGGGGCTTTTGTCTTTATTTGATTGGCGGGTGATGATAGACAGGAAATGCAGGGACAGACAGGCGGCTGGTCTCTGCAGTTGGCTCGCCTCAAACCGCTGCTCTTTAACGTCCACAACAAAACGCTTCACACGTTTTTAGCTTCTGCATCATCTGCTGGTTTGTCAATGACACTGAGGCTCAACGACTCATTCCTCAACTTTCCAAACTTGATTGATTGATTGATTGATTTCCTACCTGGTCCACAGGTTCCATTCATTTCAGTAGACAAGACAAAATACAGAATCTGTCACAGTGAATCATTTGTTGGCTGCTGAGCACAAACTTTATTTTATGTAAGAAATAAAACACTGTCTTCAGCAAATGTTCAACTTCAAGGATCTTTGGCAGCCAACAGTTCTCAGATGTCGGAGTGTCATGGAATGTGTCACCAAGCACAGATTTAAAAAGCCGTGATGGGAAAATGATTGAAAACAACATTAATGTATTAAACCAAAACGATCTGTTCAGCTCCACATTAGTAAATGTACCTGAATGAGACTTTCTCACAGTATTAAAACACTGACACATTCAAACTGTACATTAGATAAAGTGTAACTGTTTGTACGTCACTTCCTGGTTCGTGTGCAGTCGGATCACCTGGGGGAAGTTTGTGAACTGTGGTCAGACGTGCATCGCTCCGGACTTCATCCTGTGTGAACCGTCCATCCAGGGACAAGTGGTGGACCGGATCCGACAGACTCTACTGGTAACATTTAAACTCTGAACTGATCAGGTCTGACTTGTTAGTGTGAGAGTGTGTGTGAGGTACTGATCTATAGTCAGTGTGTTACCTGCAGTAGATGCAGTAGAGCACCGCCCACAGCAGCTCGTCCCTCAGCTGCTGCACCTGTGCTACAATACGTTAATGTACTGATACGAGGCTGTCTCCTGAACACCTCCTGAACATCACCTGAACATCACCTGAACGTTGACTCTACTGCAGGTAACTCACTGACTGTAGGTGAGATAAGAAATGACTTGAACTGTCTCTTTAATGCGAGCGAGTTTCCTGACCTTTTTTCCATCCCAGGAGTTTTACGGTGCGGATCCTAAATGCTCCCCGGACTACGGCCGAGTCGTCAACCAGCGTCACTTCAACAGAGTCATGAGTCTGATGGAGGGGTACACTCCTGTGGTGGGGGGCCAGAGTGACGCCTCCCAGTGCTACATTGGTAGGAAGATACGTTTTGTTAATCTCTCAGTTCAGATCAGACAACAGTAAAGACTGCTGTATGTTTCTGTTTTAAAAGCCCCCACAGTGCTGAAGGACGTGCCCCCCCACTCCAGACTGATGCAGGAGGAGATCTTCGGCCCCCTGCTGCCCATCGTGACCGTGAGCGACATGGACGACGCCATTCGCTTCATCAACGAGAGAGAGAAACCTCTGGCCCTGTACATCTTCTGCTCTGACAAGAAGGTGAAACATCTGGAAAACAGATTTAAGAAGGTTTAAGTTTAATGAAGCTTCTTCTTCATGTGTCTCGTGTGTGTGTGTGTGTGTGTGTGTGTGTGTGTGTGTGTGTGTGTCCAGGCTGTGAAGAGGATGATAGAGGAGACCACAAGTGGAGGAGTGACGGTCAACGACGTGATGATGCACTACACGCTCAGCTCTCTGCCGTTTGGTGGCGTTGGTGAGACTGACTGAAGTTACTGTCTGTGTTCAGGACATTTATTATTATTATTTAATATATGTTATAAACTTATATTTTCATATATCCAGAGGATGTATAGATGTGATAGTAATATATCCCCTGACAGGTGACACATATGGCAACATCTCTATGATATAGGGACATATATATCTTATATTACTTCTCTGTTTTCTCAGGTTCAATAATCCTAAACACTCAAACCAACTTCTGTTATCAACTCTTGTGTCTGTTACCTAGCAACCAACGCTTCTTCTCTCACCTCATCTCACTGACGTATTTTTGTGAACCTGAAATTTACAATGTCGCTAACTCAGGAGATAAAAGAGACAGAGAGGTTAAGATAGGCTGCGTTGATGTTTGGTCCGCGGTGTTGAAGCAATAAAAGAGCAGCGACACGGAGGAAACACGTGAAGTGGAACAGTTTTACTGACGTTAGGAAGCTCGTATTAAACACTTCCTACCTTCAGTCAGGAAGCTCGTATTAAACACTTCCTACCTTCAGTCAGGAAGCTCGTATTAAACACTTCCTATCTTCAGTCAGGAAGCTCGTATTAAACACTTCCTACCTTCAGTCAGGATGGGAACATTGACTGAGCAACTATTCATCTGTGATGGCTTTTTTCCTAAATCGAGTCTTAACCCTGGTTACCGTGGTTACCAAACAGTCTGTCAAAGCAAACATGAATAACTCATCTGTTTTTATGCAAATTTCAATTTATTCATAAGAAAATTATTGATCTGAAACAATTTGATGAGTCGACAATGAAGCTGCTTTATTAATTGACAATTACAGTCATTTCACTTTTGTCCACTAGTGGGCAGAAAAACACGTAAACAAGCTGCTACCAGCGGCTAATGTAGCTGCTGTTGCTAACATGTTAGCAAACAGCTGATTCATACGGTGGCCCTGAGGGCTCAAAGCCCCGCAGCTTGAGAAAACACCTTCATCAACACATGAGCTGCAAATACTCACAACACAACAGGAAGTGTTTCCAGGGGGACACTAAAAAGTGATGAACCTCGCACTTGCATGGATGTACTATAATACATCCATGGTTCAATGGTTTTAACTTCAAAAGCCACAAAACATTGAAAGTGCGTCCCAGCCTGGTTCATCACTTTTTAGTGTCCCCTGGAAACACTTCCTGTTGTCGTCTGTGTGTATTTGGTTGTTGTGAGTATTTGCAGCTCGTGTGTTGTGACATTGATGAAGATGTTTTTCTGAATTTGTGTTTTCTCCAGCTGCAGTGCTTTGTCCTCTCAGGGCCACCGTACAGGATCGTTTTGAGGGATGACACTTTGAGTTTTGTTGTATAAACTTGAAGAAAACTGAAACGTGCTTCGTGTAAAAACGTGTCATCAGTGGGACGCAGGTGGTGATAGCTTGTTTCACCGATTAAATTTACCTCTGCAGCTCTGGTGTCATCATGGAGGTAGCACCTGTCTGCAGCCCCCACCCAGCCACATGAAAACCTCCACATCACCTGTTTGTCTCCTCCAGGTCAGAGTGGTATGGGCCGTTACCATGGCAAACACACCTTTGATCAGCTGAGCCACCAGAGGGCGTGTCTGGTCCGCTCTCTGGGCATGGAGAGCGTGAACCTGGCTCGGTACCCTCCTCAGGACCGCCGGCGGGCGCGCAGGGCGAGGATGGCCCTGAAGTCGCCCCTGATCGACACGTCAAAGAGGACGTTCATCTGGGCCGTCATCGCCACCGTCATCGGCTTCGGCCTCTTCATCACGCTCCTCGTCATCCTGCTCATCGCTGCCGGTCTCAACTGCACCTGCTGGTACTGGAGAGGCTTCTATAACTAGAGACACTGAACTTCTCTGAGGCCGAAGAAGAAGAAGAAGAAGAAGAAGAAGGAGACGTGCCTGTGACGTGTTCTATGATTAGAACATGAATTGTGTTTCACATTCAGATATTTAAAGATAAATAAGAGGATAACTTTTAGATCTAACGTTTATTTTCTGTGTGTTTTGTATCAGATGAACCTGGTTTCTCTCTTCTTCAGGAGTTTAAACACATTTCATCATGGAGAGAGAAATTCTCAGTTTTCAGAAATGTTTGTTTGTTTGTTCCTAAATAAAATGATTGATGATATGTTAATATTTATTTAGCAGATTTTATAATTCTTCTGAAAATGCATTTTCTTCTTCAAATGATTTAATAATAATAACTTTATTTATATAGCACTAGCAGCAAAGTGCTGTCCAGTCATAAAAACAAAACAAAGCAATAAAAGACACAGAGAGTCAAAGTGTTAATTAACCTTCTGTTTATTTGTTTATTTATTTATTCATAAATGTATCTATTTTATTTGTTTATTTTACTTTTATAATTTGGAGAATTTGGTATCTGAGAATGTAACTCTTTATGTTTTGGAACTCTCTCTCTTTGTGTTTATTGTATGAATTTTATTACTATTACTGTTATTATTATTATTATTATTTCTAAACAATATGATTTTTTATGAAGGTTGTCATTGTTACAAGGTTTGATTCTCGCGTTTAATTAATCTTATCCAAAACACCTAACTGCTTTACGGCAAGTCCCCTGTCGTAAACTAAACCCTATAATGTACACTTTGACGTGCACTTGACCACAAAGATACTGTAGAAAATCTTTGTTTTTTATCAGAGACAGCTGATGAAGGAGACGGCGCATTTACAATCACTTTTCTATTATTTGTCGTAAAATGTACATCATACGGTTGAAGTTTACGACAGGGGGATTTGCCGTAGAGCAGTTTGGTGCTTTGGATTAGGCAGCGAAGTTTGGATCGTTGTTTCTGAACGTGTTCAATGTGACGGATTTAAAGCTACGACAAAACAGAGCGTCATGTCGGTGAGCACCAGGTGAATCACCGGATGTGACGATGTTTTTCCCGCCTGATCGTGAGTACACTGGATTTCAGGTAAGGTTGGATTGATCCAGTGGA
Source organism: Seriola aureovittata (assembly GCF_021018895.1). Classification (NCBI taxonomy): domain Eukaryota; kingdom Metazoa; phylum Chordata; class Actinopteri; order Carangiformes; family Carangidae; genus Seriola; species Seriola aureovittata. The sequence goes on along the minus strand of NC_079367.1, from coordinate 2,283,068 downwards.
ACAGAGTCAGAACAACAACAGGAGTCTTTGTTTCCCTTCATGTTGAAGTTCGAGTCCAACTTCAGTTGTTTTGTCTCTTCACAGGCTGAAGAGAAAGTGTTAGCTCTCTTCGTTAGCAGCAAAAGCTAATCAGTTGTAAATAACGTGTTGACGTCACGAGATGAAGGGTTCACGAACTTTCTCCAGTTACACTGAATGACTGGGAACAACAGTGATTTGTGTTTAATTAGTTTAAATAGATTGTGTTTGTTCAGGATTGTAATTCAGATGAAGATCAGACTGTTTTCTACAGTCTTCTGTTAATTCACGTCAATACAGCACGTGCGTGCAGCTGTTCCTCAGTGGTGCGTGATAAACAACACACTCAATACAGATGTGTATGGAAGCATAATGCGTTCATTTCAGAAAAATAAAAACAGAATTAACGACATCATTATCTCAAAATTATGTTGATAATTCAGAAAATAGGAACAGGAATTATTTTCGATAAATTTTTTAAAAGAAAAAGAAAACTCGTTAACCCTTTAATTTACAGGTCATTAATTATGTAGCTATTTTATGGTAATGTGAAGAAATAACAGTCAAGAAAAGTCAGAATAATTCCAAGTTGTAGTATAATAACTGGGAAATACTTTAAAAATATAGGCTGATTATGGAGTTGAATTGAATTGAATGGTAATTATATGGGAAATGTTATAATAAGTAGTATAGCCCACACACACGGTTCACATTAATTAACGGCCTGTAATTTAAAGGGTTATTGAAAACTTTTCTGTCTGAGCAGAGCAGAGTATCTTTTCTTAAGGGAGTTCTTTACTTTTCTGTAGATGTGTTCCTGTGCAGGTTCCTGGTTCTCTACAGTGTAAGAGCTTCACACTGTGTACGGCCACCAGACGGCGGCAGAGAGCTACACAAGAGTTTCCAACAGATCAGATCAAGTGAATTACACTGAATTAAAAGAAGATGCAGAGTTTCATCCTGTACAGGTAGAGATAAAAGTATAGAGCTTATTCTGTTACTGCTGAGTCAATGAATAATTATAACACGTCTTGACAAATGTGTTGTCCCATGTCTTAGTCCCATCCCCATGAAGCTACATTAGCTCCTCTGCTAAGCTTCACACTGACAGATTTATCACTTGTGGAAATCCAGATCTTCAGCTCGTAAACCAACAGAGGAAACAGCTGCTTCTGTCCTAACAGGCTCACCTCACCGCTCCTGAACACCTGCTGCATAACTACACTGAAGTCATGCTGCTGACACTGAAACCACGCGCTGCTGGTCTCTTTGGTGGTGACTTTAAATGTCCAATTAGTAAAGATCTGTGTTTCCTGGCTCCTCAGAGTGACTGTAACAAACCAGAAAGGGTGTAGCGACTCCTCTTCCAAAAGGCCGCTGAGAGACTTAGTAAGTTCCTGTCTGTGACACGTCCACAAAGTCACCCTGAAATCCAGACGACGTTTTACTGAATTTTATTGACTGAAAAAATCAAAAAGGACTGTTCCACAAAAATATAAAACCTGATGTGATCCGACTGTGAGAATAAAGTGATGATGATGACGATGGTGACGGTCAACAGAAAATATACCGGAGCTCTACCAACTCCCTTTGTCCAAATCTCCCGCCGCCACCCAAGTGAACAGGTAGCATAAGGGGAAACCACACCCATGTGTCAATCAACAGAAGTGACGCAATACGTGCAGCACAAGCAAATATAAGGGGTTGATGGGTTTGATGGTGAAGCAGAACACCAGTGCTGCTCCTCATTTCACCTCGGGAGACTTGTTCTTGTTGTGAAGCCGCAGCAGCAGCTTCAGCTGCAGCAGCTTCAGACTGACTTTGCTCTAATTAACTGGCTGTGTGAACGACACTCTTCAGTGTCAATGGTCTCCAGAGCTGGAGGCAGAGCAGCAGAGTCAGGAAGAGGTCAAAGGTCACTGATCAGCCTCCTCCATGTTGTCAGGTGACTCCAGGAGCTGCTTGTGTTTCAGTTTCAAAAACAAAGCTAATGATAATAAGTAAAAATAAATAATCAGCTGCTGACAAATGTATTTTTAAGCTGTGGTTATGCCGACACACTAGGGGGCGCTAACCTCCCCGAGCTGCAGTCTGCAGGTAAATAATTAGATTATTATTTAGTGAGGAAAGAAAAAGTCATTGTCATAGTGATGAAAAGTCTGCACAACAAAACAAGTTATTTTCCCTCTGGTTACATAAAAATGAAATTATATGAAATTCTGTGGCAGGATTTAGAAAATGTTGAACATCTTTTTATTGCTGGGTTTCTACTTTTGTCGACTCTGCTGTTGAACTTCTGGAGCTTTGATTGAGGTTTTAAAAAGCTTTGAGTTTGATTTTTAAAATGTTGCATGAACCTGGTCAAACCTGATGCTCCAGACTTCAGTCACATTTACAGGTGTGGTGCAAATCAGGTCGTCGCTTTGTGTGTAAAACTACTGACAAACAACAGAAGCTCCTTGTCGGAGGTAACGAGGGTTTTCATGATGTCCATCAAACAGACAAATCAAACACACCTGTGGATCAACACCGATGGTTCAGTTTCTCACAGACTAACCAATCAGTGCAGGCCGTGCAGCTGCGAGGGATTCAGGTAACGAGGCCGGGGGAGGGGTCGCCTCCTCGGTCTGGTGCTTTAGGGAGCTGGATAGAGAAGTGTGTGTTTGCAGCGATGGCGTCCAGGCAGCTTGTGGCGTTCGGCTTTGTGCTTCTCTGTGTGCGGCTTAGTGACGCTCGAGTCCTCGGCAGGAGAGAGCCAACCAGCCGGGGGGTGGAGGCGCAGAGGCCTGCACAGGTGGAGGCGAGGCCAACAGCAGAACCTGAGAGAGAGCACTCCAGGGAGTCTGCTCAGCCGGCCGGGGGACTCCAGGTGAAGGTCTACCCGGAGCTGGAACCGCTCTCCTGGAGGTTTCCACAAGCTCCAGTGGATCAGGTGAAGAAGCCTCCGGTCCGGTTTGAGCGGCGGCGGCCGGAGACGTGGAACCGTGTTGCTGTGAGGTGTGGGGAGAGCGGCCTCCAGGTGGAAGTGAGTCAGGACCTGCTGGGCCTCGGCCGGCTGGTGGAACCGGAGCACATCACACTCGGTGGTTGTTCAGCCACCGAGGTCGACGACCTGTCCCACGTGATCGTCTTTGAGTCTGAGCTGCACGGCTGCAACAGCACGCTGGTGGTACGAGCTTTTTATTCATGTGATGCGTTCATGTCTCATCTTCATATCAGCATTTTTTAAACAGCTGGACTAAAACAAATAACCAGCAGACAGCAGTGAAATCAAGAATTAAAAGCTGCTTTATACGAGTCTGTTTTCAGTCGTGTTTTTACCTGCGGCCTGATCTCCTTTTAATGTTCTTAAAACATTTATATTTTTACGTCTTTTCACCAAAGTTGTTCTGTTTCTCAAATGATGTTGGACCCACTAGCAAGGCCTGGGCGGCCCACCAGTGGGCCTCGGCCCACAGGTTGGGAACCACTGCTATAAATCACTAAACGAACCAAATAACATTATAAAACCATCAGGCCTGACTTGATAAAATATTAAAGAATTACTAGATACAAAACAAAGGCAAAATTAAATCACATTCAGCATTTCATAATAAATTTTGAAGAGAATTTTAATTTTTTTTTTTTCAAACATAAAAAAACCAAATTAAAATTCTCACCACAATCACTTTTTCTAAGTGTTTGTTTTTGTTTTTTTCCCCCCAGATGACGGAGAACACCTTCATCTACGCCTTCTCGCTGGTGTACGCCCCCCCAGTGTCGAGCCGGAGCCCCATCACACGGAGCCAGAGAGCGGCGGTCGGGGTGGAGTGTCACTATCCGAGGTGAAGCGAGTCTGGAGCCACGAGCTCCGCTGTGGGACGACGTCATCAGGTTCATGTTCAACGGTGAATTATAATAAAACATTTTAATGTTTCATTCATTATTTGCCCCGTGACATCACTTCATCCTGAAATTAAAAGAAATAAGTATTTTATTGTGCATGTAAGAACAGAACTAGATGTAAAGTTCTCTGGGGGTGGGGGGGGTGGAGGTGGGTTTAAAATTGAATACATGGGCCTGTGTGTTATGAATCTATGGCTTTAGAGAACAGAACATGTTGCAGTGTACGGTCCTAACGAGCTCGTGGAGCGGCCCAGTAATCAACGTGTTCAGGGGAGTGTGAGATGTCACATGAAACAAACTATATTAAATAAACTATATATAAAATCTATTCTAAAGTGAATTGGGAGCCAATGGGGAGAGGTCATGTGACCCCTCCCCCTGAGTCAGAAGCCGAGCCGCGGCGTTCTGGACCGGCTGAGTCCAGAACAGAGGGAGTCGGAGGTCGAGCCCAGGAGGAGGAGAGAGAGAGCAGGGATGACTCCAAGCTAGTCAATGAGGAAGGCTTTTATTTTGGTGAGGAAGAAGCCGGGTTTAGCTCGGCTTTAACCGAGAACAATGACGTCATGTTTCTGTCTGTTTCCTCTGACGGGATCAATGAGCTGCTTCACTGCAGCAGATGAAGAGAAACTTCTTCCTGTTAATCAGAAATTCCAGTCATTTTCTCCCAATTTGTGACATCATCAAATCCACCTGTGGAAGGTGAATGACATGACTGGATGGATTTATGTTGATGTAACATCTGTCTACAATATAAGCATACATACATTAAATATGTATGTGTAAACATTTATTTGTATAGGCTAGATTCATGTCAAATATGAAATTGTTCAGGTTTCATATATAATTTTCTACATAGATAAATAAGTGGAAAGTAAATCCTGCAGCTGCAGTGACTCTGGGCCTCGTCGTCCAGCTTCAACCTCCACAGGTTTCAGCTGAAACATGAAGGTGTTGATGTAAGAAAGAAACTCTTAACCCTCAGTGACATGTTTGTCTGTGGTAATCAGGTGATGGTGAAACACTTGTGAATGAAGTGAAGTTCCTCAGGAACAGGAAGTGTTTCAACACAAGTGCTAATGTTCTCAGTCCAAGGTCAGAAATCAGGTTCATGGTTGTTGGAATTTGTGACGATTTAAATAAAATATGGTGGATTCATCCAGTGTCACTGCAGGTTCCCTCAGATCTAATGCTTCACAAACACAGTCTGTTTCTTTAGTCACTTCAAGTTAATAAAACATCGTTTAAATAGTCAATAAAAGTAAAACATGTCACAAGACTTGACTCTTCTGGATTAAATGAGTATTTTGACAACTATTATGGTTTTCACAAAATGGGGGGATTTGTGACGTCAGTCAGTCCAGTGAAGCTTCTGTTGTGAATCTTTTTAAGGGCCCAGATATTTAGTAGAGTTACTTATTGTCATTCATTTGTGTTTTGGGAGGATGAAAACTGGTCTTTTGAGCAGTGAACCTGTGCTCGCTTGTCTTTTGACGGCTTTCACATGTTCCACCAGATTTAACACAAAGACACTAAACGAGTCACGAAGAAACAATTTCCTCTGATTCTTCCGTCAGGAAGATGGAGGAAGGTTTCACCAGCAGGTTGCATGTTCGTGCCTCGCCGACATTTATGATGTTTGTTTAAACAAAATGCACAAAAGAGGAAACGGCCTCATGTTGCAATTTACAGCTTCTATGATGCAAACTTGATGAAAAGGTCATTTTTCACCTCCATCCCAGTAATGAATAATTAGAGCAGCTATAGCAGCTGTTTTCTAATTAACTGCAGTTCAAAAGGAAAAGGTTGATTTGACTTATTGTTGTTGTTGGAGCTGAAATTTCAGCCTGTTTTAAAGGTTTAATATTTTCACCAAGCATCAACCTCCAGACTGAAACATGAAGCTTCAACATGAAGAAGCAGAAGCTGCAGTTCCTCTAACGGCCACTAGAGTCTGGCTCCAACAGTGAGTCAGTCCCCATAGACTCCCATGTTAAACTGTCCAACTTTACAGCAGAAATAAACATGTTTACAGCCTGGTACAAAAACTGTTTTGGTCTCTAGAGCTAATTTCCTCCTTCATGACACCTGTTTATACAACTCACCTGTTTATATAACTCACCTGTTTTTCTTTTATTAGGGACTGCAGTTATGGAGGATTGTGGGCGTGGCCTCTTTGAGTGACAGGTGGGTGAGTGTATGCATGTGAAGTGTCAGCTCCACACAAGCCCCTCCTCTTTGACCATGTTTGGATTAGCTAGGAGTTAGGGGGCGGAGTCAGACACTGCCAAGATGGTGACGGTGGAGCAGCTCGCTCTGAGCTTCAGAAACCTGTGGCTGACGTCACAGAGGCGACGTCCATCTCTATTTACAGTCTGAGATTTAAAAGATACCTGCTAACTAAATGAAACATGTTTTACTTTATTAATAATAAACGATGTGTATGACGTGATGTCGGGGTGTTTGTTAAAACACAACATTCATCATATAATATATTCACAGAAATGACCCTCAGTGAGTACAGACACGGTTTTGTTCTAAAACGCAGTGAGAAAATAAAAACTCTTCATCATCATTGTTTAACATTCATTTTACTAAAGATGTTTATATGTAACTGAACTGAGTCTGAGCTCGTCCTCTCTGTCCCATGATGCTCAGAGACCTGAGGACTCTGCTGAAGGCGTGGACGGTCCCTGAGCGGCGCTGGCGTCAGACCTGAGTGGAAATCCCTCTCCCTGCTGAGGACGGTGAAATCAAAGATCCAGGAGGATTTAATCACAACAATGGTGGTTTTTCTTGTGCGTGGGCCGAGATGTGAGTGTAATTTCTCTTGTATTACTCCTTCCCTCCCTGCCTGCTCATGTTTTATTGTTGGACCAGGTCAGACCTTATCGAACCGGCTCATGATTTCTGGAAAATCTCATTCATGCCGAAGCCCACGTTGTTGACACAACTTGTCACGACAGACAACGTTTTTCTGCTTTCTTTGTGCTGCATGTGAAGGTTTTTTCCTGGAAAGTCCAGACTGTAAATCATCCAGCAGCTGTTTGGCGTCAGCTGGAACACTGAGAGCTGTGCAGTCGCTTCACTGTGTTTCTGGAGCTGCACTTTCCTCCAGTGACCTCACATCACACCAATCAACATGTTCCACTCAGATGAATATAAACAAGCATTTCAGAGTGTGTATAGCAGCATTAGCATATATATGTGTGTGTGTGTGTGTGTGTGTGTATAGATATACATATATATCTATTAGGCTACTTGACAATAAAACAGTGAATCCAGAACTGTGATGTTGCCTCCCATACGCAAATGTAATATATGTTCATATATTGAATTTCCGTATATGAAATATACATTTTTATTTTAAATCTGCATATATGTAAAAATTATATATGAAACCTGTTAGAAATGGAACAATTTCATATCAATTTCTAATTTCTTAATATATTTAGCATATATACATAAATACATGTATGTATATATGCTTATATTGTAGACATATATATATATATATATATATATATCTGTCCCTCCACAGCCTGTCAGTATATGTTGATATTATAAACAGTAGTCCAAAAGTCCCTGAATGTGAAGTTAGACATAAACATTTATTTTTCTAACATGTATGTTGTTTCAACAAACTTTCATAAATGAATTAAATTTATAATGTTAACACATATTTTCACATAGAAAACATGTTCTATGTAAAAATTCATCACATAGATATTTTTAATATAAGTGCATATACAATCTATATCTTATGTCATATATCTTATAGGTGACATATATGGACGTATGTCATATATTACATTTGTGTGGGGGCTAAAGGTCAGTGTGTGTGTGTGTGTGTGTGTGTGTGTGTATAAAGTGGTTAACACATCAGTGAACGGAACAGGTTGTTGGACAGGTGTGTTCTCTGGACATGGAGAGTATTGATTGTTGGACTGTTTACCATGTGTCCAGCTGTGAGTCGTCACTGTGGACGGATCGTGTCTCTGTTGGTCGTCTGCGCTCATTAGAGCATCGACCGAGCAAACAGCCAAACGCACACGACTTCCTGTGGCAGGAGTTTCCATCAGCTGCTCTGATGTCAATGTAAATATATTTGTCACCTTGTGTATTGAATCAATAACACGAAAAGAGCTCAGCCACAGTGTGCAGAGGCTCAGGATCATGATTCTGAGGATTCAGGGTCCGGCTGCACAAAACACCTTAAGTTTTCTACATAAATATGACACTTAAGGTTTAATTTCTCCTTAGCTGAGGGAGTTACTTGAGTGTGTTGCACAGAATCTCTTAAAAGTTTCATTTTCTTCATTTGTCACCTTTAACTCAGGCGTGTTGCAGTTAAGATAAAGTCAGAGGGACTTCCGTTTGTTGTGCAACAGTTTAACTGATTTTAAGTGATTCCTTATATATAAGACTAAGATGTGGAGACAACCTTAAATTCTTAAGTGAACATTTGGGAACATTTTGTTGAAACCTGTTCTGTGCAACAGTTTTTATTTTAAGGAAATCTTAACTTGAGGTGTTTTGTGTCCAGATGTTCGGTGAATTATTTGCTCCATGTTATTAACAGATTCATTTATCGGTGTCTCCTGAAATCACGTCCCCCACCGGATCGTACCGAGAGCTGCGTTCCTACATCCGTCGCCATGGTTACGATAATAGCGGCCACGGCTCGGTTAGCTTTAGGAAAAGATGGTGATTTGTGTTAAAATAAGTACTTCCTCTACATTAGACGATCTTTGTTGTCATGGTTACAATAACGAATGGTCATTGATAATAGAAACAACATAAACATCAATCGAACACCAAACTTTACGTCACCGTTTGCTCCTGTCAGGATTACAACTGTAAAAGACTCTCCTGTGTTTTGCTATTTGTTTGTCCCGTTAATTGCCGTAAAGTGTTTGTTGTTGTTGTTGTTGTTCACCGTACTCCGTCTCCACGTCCCGTTTGTTATTTTGACAGAAGCTCGTTACACTACGGCCAATAGATGTTGCCTAGCAACAAAGGTAACTATGGGTCATAATAACCTGCTGCACAGACGACCTATGGGCTCGTTTTTTACAGGAGGACAGTAAATTATGATTTAATAAGGAAACACCTTGGTATAATGTGTTGATATAATATATTGGCTTCATATAGAAAAAATATGCTACAAGTCAGAACGTAAGCAAAAAATGTCCCACATTCCCATGACCCACCTGAACGCCTCACACAGTTTCTGTTTGGGCATGAATTAGAATTGAAGTGTTCCAGGTTGGAGGAAAGACATGTGTTTGTACTCGTAGTTCTCCTCTTGTGTTGTTGTACAGGGAGTGATTTGACCTGAAGTGACCCCTCTGACGTCTCCACGAATCACCAACTTAATGTGGTTTTTAATCTGTTTCTGTTTCTTAATCTCTGATTAAAACTGATCCCAGCACAGAAATAACTGCACAACTTACCAAGAGAATGAGCAGTAACCAGGGGCCACTCGGGGAGCGGGGGGTTAGTTTTGGCCCGGAGCCCCTTTGCAAGTCAATCCAACCATATGTGTTTACTTTGCCAAAACTCTTCTCCGTTTGGATTCACAGTTTTACTTCCTGTTTGCTCTATGAGCTCGTTCTCAGTTCATCTTATGATCAAGAACGAGCAGGGAAACGTGAGTGATGACTGATGTTACGCTGTACAGTGCTGACAGTGAGGCAACACTTACAGCTGCCCTGTTGTCATGGCAACCAGCACAACAAGCTCAGCCTGACAGATTTTACAGGCTCATAATTCTGTTATGATTTCTGTGCTGGAGAGTCGGTGGTGTGTGTGTGTGTGTGTGTGTGTGTGTGTGTGTGTGTGTGTGTGTGTGTGTGGGTTGGGCTGCGTGGGATACATGTAAAATTATTTTATTTCTGGAAAGCAGGAAAAACACACGAACATCATCAGGACGTACCATTAAAATCTATTTATTGAACCTCACAGATCGATGAGTCCTGAGAACATCTCTTTAAATCTAATATTCTAATATTCATGTGTCCATGTGTAGTGTGATTATAGATTATAGATCAGGTCTAGGTTCTATATAGGCTCAGAGCCTCCTCTCTTCTGATTGGCTGACTGACCTGTTGTTACTAGAGCTGCAGAGAGAAGCCTGAGAGAGGAGATGTAAAACTACACTGAGATGGTTTTAATATAACTTCTGATGGATCAACACTTCAAATAAAACACAGAAGAAGAAACATGGAGCTTTAAAATGAACATCTGCACATTAGCATGCTGCTAACATTTAGCACAACACAACCTTTAGCAGGTATATGGATTAGCATCACAACAGTTCCATTATCAGACAAGAGTAGATCCATTTGTGAAGTGAGACGTTCAGCTCACATCAAGACGACTGCATGTGAATCAGTTAAACTGCAGCTCCTCTAAAAACCAGTATTTGTTCAAAAAGAAGAGAAATAAACTGTTTTCAAGTAAAAGAAAAGTTTTTCCTCAAGAATTCGTGACATTCCTCTTCTCGTGTGTCCTTGTGGATCCATTAAGAAAATATTAAACCTTAAAACAGACTGTACATGTTTTGCAAGTGATTGATTGATGAAGTATTTTTCTTCCTGATTTTGAATCTTGGATCCTCCGGGCCGCTGTAGCTGCCAAAGACATAAAGCATCGGGCAGAAACTCAAATCCATGTTCAGAATCTCGTTTCAGAAAAACCTAAACATTTTACACAAAGTGTTTTAACCCACGAGAAACTGGCGCCACAGAGACACATGGAGGCAGGTGGGCCGAGTCATGTGACCGGAGCAGGTTCACGGACAGTGGGGGAGTACGACTCTGTCTGAACATACGTGGCAGGAGGTGGGATATTTTTACCTCCAGCTGTTCGTCATCTGCCATCACTGACTCACACACTTTATTAATGACTTTGTTTTCCCGTTGTTGTGGACGTTTGTGAGTCTGCAGAGGTGACGCTGTCCGAGCTCTGCTGCTGCTCTGGATCGTCCCTCATGTTTTCATATTTTCACCAGCTCTCTGTCCGTCCTCTCGCCTCACTGACTTCCTGTCGGGGAGCAGTTATGACAGTTAACAAAGACTCTGCACAGTCTGTAATCTCTCTCTCTCTCTCTCTCTCTCTCTTTCTCAATAGTGCAGTCAAAGGTCGCACTCTCCCAGTCTTATCTCCTGATGCTGCAACATGTGTTTAAACTCAGATATCTGTGATGTGACATGAAATCTCTCAGCTGCAGGTCCGTGTTCTTTAAGTCTTTAACTTCTGTGTCAGTCAGCACAAACTTCACTCCTGTGTTTGCGCTGGTTTGCATATCAGTGTTGTGTAATATTGTGACATGCTGGAACTTGTGCACCAGCCTTGTCTGCTTTGCTGCGGTGGGGGGGGGGGGGGGGGGGGGGGGGGCAGTGGAAACTCTCACAGTTTGGCAGGAACTGCATCATCACCACTGAAGATCTGAATCATTTGTCACCAGCTGCTCGTAGTATTTCTGTTCAGCTTCCCCTAAAGTTATTTCTGATAAAGAACCTAGAGGAAGCAGAAAGAGTGGATGAGTCAGCAGCCGAGGCCGCAGCAGCTTCCTCGCAGTTGATTGGTCGAATGATAGCGCTGTGTCAGTGGGAAGGTGGAGGCCTGAGCTCCGGGGGTTGTGATGGAGGTTGAGGGGAAGGTTCAATAAGAACTCTCTCAAATACTGGTTTTTATTTACCTCCGGGGCAGATAGGACCAGCTGCACAAAACACCTTAAGTTAAGATTTCCCTTAAAGTCTGAGTTAAGGTTTTTTTAAATGTTCACTTAAATATTTAAGGTTTTCTCCTGATCTCAGTCTGATACTTAAGGAATCACTTAAAGTCAGTTAAACCTTAGTGACCAAACTAAGGAAAAAGCTCAAGGAACCTCAGACTTTATCTTAACTGCAGCGTGACTGAGTTCATGGTGTCAATCAACGGTCTCCATGGAAACAGTAGCATTTTACTGCTGTAAACATCTTGTTCACTGCTGCAAATGCCTGAGCTTTTTCCCTTAATTAAAGAAACCTTCAGAGAGACCCTTAAATAGCTTTATTAAAGGGCTCCAGGCCTCTAGGGGGAGCTCTATGTGAAACACCCATAGACTGTATATTAGCTAATGCTAACACGTGCTACATTTTCTGCTGCTCTTTTATAATGTTGTAAAAACTACGCCCAAATGTAAAAAAGGACACAAACCTTTATTTCTTCCCTCATCCTCTCTCGTTTGGTCCAAGGTCAAAGGTCAAAGCTCAAGCTTCTACTCAAGGTGTTCCACTGAGAGCTCCCCCTAGAGGCCTGGTGCTGTGACGGTGTGTTGTCTGATGTGCAGAGTTTATTCTGTTGTTTTTGTTGTTGCATGTGTTTGTTTTGTATTTTCGTTTGTGTTTTTGAATCTGCATACAGTCATACAAGGACCGATGACTCACTGATGATGATGATGATGATGATGATGTACGAGTCTAATCTGTGGTGTCAGGATGCTGCGACATGAGAAGGACATTAACGACAGCTGTGACTCATCCTCAGAACAGAAACATTACAACAGAAAAATATGTAAAAAGAAAGAAAGAGTGAAGTCACATCAGATTTCATGTAGCGGGAGGTCGACGCGTCTCTGCAGAGAAACAACAACCGCACTGTCGTCAGAGCTGCGAGTACAGTCGGTTTCTTCACACAGTGATTAAGTCTGTAAACACAATATCCAAGGACAGAAGAAGAAAACGTCTCTGCAGCAGAGAAATCTTCAGGATATCAGTTACTGCAGCGTCGACTGAAGAGGCGATTAGTCGTGGCCTCGCCGAACTTAATGAGCGCGTCTCTGCGACTCTCCCCCCACTCTGAAAGTTGACTTGGAGGCAGAATCTCTGACACGGCACAATCAGCAGGTCCTTACTGGACCAGTTTATCGTCCTGATTGAGCTCAAGTTTCAGCGATGAGGCACCAGCCGGGGCCGGGCCCCCCCCCCGGGGATTCACCAGAGTGGGAAGGAAATACAATAAAGTGTCAAGGCCAATTAAACTGTAAATGCATTAGGTGCTGCTCAGCCCGGGCGGCAGTTTATTCGCAGCAAAAGGATTGTAGGAAAGTTGATGCCGGTCATTTTGCATAATGTAGAAACGCCGCCGTCTGGGTCGACGTGCTGGACACGAGTCATCAGACTCCACCCCGACCATTACCGCCATTAACCCCGCTCTCTGCGGAGGGTCCGAGACATGGGAGGACGTTTAAATGGAGGGCAGCGCTGCTGTGCTTCATCACATCAGCCGTTAGTGGAACGTTTTAAAATGCGAACACATAAATGATCACACAGGGACGTCGCGGACGACGAAGACGTGAACGTTAATGTGAGTTACTGACTTCACTCAGATGACAGAGGATCAATGAGCGACTCTGTGATCCCAGGTTCAAGGGTTAAAGGTCCATGTAATATAAAGGTCAGAGCAGCAGCCATTTTGTTTTCAATTTGTCCGTCCATCTTATTCTTGTGGACACGATGTCTCAGAAACTTCTCGACGGAACTTCTTCAAATTTGGCACAAACATTCACCAGGACTCGAGGATGAACTGATTAGATGTTGGTGGTCAAAGGTCAGAGGTCAAGGTCGTGGTGACCTCACAAAACGTGACTTTGGCCTTGTGAATGTGATGTCTCAGTCAGTCAGAAGTGTGACCAGTTATTCTTGTCAGAATACACTCATGTTAGCTTAGCATTGCTAAGCTAAATGCTGCTTTACTGAGAGTAGTGTCAGTTAAACTGTTTCTTCTGCAGCTTCTGCGTTTTAACAACATGAGGTCGCTGAGAGGCCGTTACACTCACTCTAACCTTCAGCTGTGGTCGACGACACGTTCGTTAGAGCCGGACTGAACCTTTAACCTGCACTGACTGAGCTGGAAACAGTGACATGTCATCAGCTTATTAAGTTGAAATGGTGAATGAACAGTTTCCAGCATCATGTGGAGTCACGTGTCTGTCCACAGGTGTGTCCGTGAACCGGCGTCTCTGCTCTGTGATGGTTGAAACTCTGTCGACTCAAACACCTGCTGTGACAACAAACGGATTCATATGAACTTTAATGCAATATGTCGTGACCCAAAGTGAATCCCACTGACCTGGACCTCTCTGTGTCCCAGCTGACTGACGGTGGAGGACATGCAGATTGAAACAGCCTGGCGGCAGAAACTGCTGTTGCCTTGTCTCAGCGCCACTTCACCTTGTTCGACTCTGAGTGGTCGGGTATCTAGGCCAAGAGCTCCTTCTCTCAGTTTTTGGCTTCCTTTGCTGGCAGGGCTTGAAAAGCTGTTGACTAATCAGCACAGATGCTCGGCTGCTAATTGGGAAGCAGCCGGAGGGAGCTGGTTGTTCGGGACAGAAAAGCCTCAGGGGCTCTGGAGGAGAGAGGCACGACTTTAGACATGGTACACTGGTCAGTGGATTCAGTCTGAGCACCGACTTTCTCTCTGTGGGAAACTTTCCCCATTCAAGTCAAACCGCCATCGTTTCACTTTTAATGTTTGGAAAATTAGAAATTGCAGCAATGACAAGGGTTGCAGGCTAAAGCAGCTTAAATAAAGCACCCCACGTGAGATTTACCAATTGTATTCATAGAAGAGAATCAGCTGAGCGGTCAGCTGATGTGGGCTGACAGAGATCAGCTGAGTCTCCATCAATAAGCTCAGATTTTATTACTCACTTTTTTTCTTTTTATTCCTCCGTGCCGGCGACAGTCGGAGCGGCAGCCATTTTGGTTTCAGGTCGTCCGTCCGTCTCGTTCTCGTGGACACGATGTCTCAGAAACACCTTGAAAGAACTTCTTCAACTTTGGCACAAACATTCACCTGGACGGGTCAAAGGTCAAAGGTCAGTGTGACCTCAGGAAAGACTTTTAGCTGTTACTCAAGACTTCACATAAATGTTTAATATTTTCTCTGATCAACAAGAATGTGATCTGGAACTAGTCTGAGTGGAGGAGGGATACGACCAGGAGGAGGTGATTGGTCTTTTCTTTTTTCTTTTCCATCTTTTCCGACTTGATGGTTCAGACACAGTTGAAAAATTGCACTTGTGTTTCTGTAACTGTTTCCATTCAGCTTGTTGTTGGAAGCTGCAGCTGATGGGAAAATAAATCTTAATTTGAAAGGACGTGTGCCTTTTATGTTTGATAAGCAGAGTAAAGTGTGTGGATAGAACAGTTCACTGCAGCGCTACACACACACACACACACACACACACACACACACACACACACACACACACACACACACACACACACACACACACTGAGGGAGAGGCCAGTTAATGACTCTGTCAATCAAAGCTGCATTCTTCCAACAAGATGCAGACTGATGAAACCAGCCGCTCATCAGGTCACATGATCCAAACCACTCGTCACTGTTTACACTGAAATCTCAGACTTAAATATTTACTGTGTTTCTCTTGAAGATAAAATTATAAGTTGGCTTAATATACGCCCAGTTCCTCGGTCCAAGGCCGGCCCACATCTGGCACACTCACAGAAAACCATCACTGGAGAATAACAGCCGGAATCAGCCCAGATGTGAAAGTATATGGGCCAGACTTGGGCCGATGATCCAGACAGATTTTGGGCCAGAAGTTTAATCAATCAACAAAATCTAAACATGAGAGACAGATTGTTTTTTAAATGTTGTTTGTTGGTGTGTAACCTGCAGTGATAATAACAGTATCTGTATCAGCTGATGTGTTTATGTTGGTAGAAAGACTGGAGGCGGGAAGAAGCTGCTAGCCTTGTTAGCAAAATGAAAACCGATGTCTTAAAAACATGTCTTCATTGTCTCGTTTACAGAACATGTAGATACTGATGTAAAAATAAAGAAACTGTGGATTACTACGTTTGTTAATGTTACATTTGTTTACGTTGTTATGTAAACAAAACATTTTGGAGTTGATGGAAGGAAAGCTAGCGGCTTCTTCCTGCTTCTGTTTCTGTGCTAAGCTAGGCTAAAGCAGCTCAAGACATTATGTTTGTACTTGATGTACAGAAACTAAATTAATATCTTATCATTTAAAATCCTTCCCATATTGTCTGCAGTATGTTTGACTAGCTTAGCATCTATAGTTTTAGCCTAACGTTTAACTATGCTAATGTTTTAGCTTACTGCTTTTAAGATAAAAACTTACAGGACACAAAAATGGAATTAATCTTCTAATCTGGGTTCAATTAAAAAGAAATTGTGCTTTTATATATTTACATTTATTCTCCTCTGAACATTGGATTTAAGATTGGTTTAAACCAAACTACAAACTGCAGCTAGCTCTGTTCATTAGCACTAGCTTCTGTTCTATAAGTGAGCGGTTACCTCAGCACCTTGACCTCTGCACCTCCTCCCAGCGGAGATGGGCATTGTTGGACACCACACACTTCCTCTCATTTTCTCATGATTTCCATCCGGTCTCACAGTTCAGCGGGCCCTTGAGTAAACGTCTCCAGGGAGAGCATTGTGGCCCCGGCTATTTTTGCCCTCATCCACCTCTGCAGCCTTATACCACCAGAATCATACCACCTTAAATGTGGGGAGTCTGCCCACGATCAGCCTGGTTTCCACAGTGTGCATGATCACTGCTCAGCTGTTAATGAGTCTACTGGGAAACAAAACCTATACTGACACATCGAAGCACTGGATGTTGTTGCAGTCAACACTGAACACCTTATTTATCTGTGTAAAGGTGTCAACTGTCCATTGATTATCCATATATCTGGTCAGGATAGATCAATATATGATTAAATATTTACATAAATATCAGATATCAAGTCACCTGATCTGGAGGTTCCTGCTCCACCACAGCTGAAGTGAAGTCCCTCTGTGTTTTTGCACTTGTTGTCTGATGTTTAATCATGTTTTTACTGTATTATCATTATCGGCCTCATTCTCATGGACACGATATCTCAGTAAATCATTAACTGATTGGGTTTCTGGTTCTTCTGTCGGTAACTGATGAAAAATACACAATTTAACACAGATGTCAAACAGAATAAAATGAAACTAGAATCAACTCCTCGTGGTTGTATCCCTCCGCCACTCAGACTAGTTCCAGGTTACATCCCTATCTGATGTCACCTTGACCTTTGACCTTTAACCACAAAAATGTAATCAGTTCATTCTTGAGTCCCAGTGAACGTTTGCGCCAAATTTGAAGAAATTCCCTCGAGGCGTTACAGAGATATTGCATTCACAAGGCCAACCCGGGTTTTGTGAGGTCACCACAACCCTTGAACTTTGACCTTCAACCACAGTTTATCCTTGAGTCCCAGTGAATGTTTTTACGAATTTGAAGAAGTGTTTTGAAAGTGTCACTGAGAAAGAGATGTACAGACAGACGACCTGAAAACAAAAGGGCTCCTGAGGAATAAAAAAGTGATGACATTTTATATGCAAAAGGTCAAAAGTCAACTTCATTGTGACATCATAATGTTCTGCAAAAACACTTCTGACTATTATGCAGTGCTGTAACTCAGGAAGGAGAGACTGTGACCATGTTTCCTGCAACTTGGCGGAAGGATACAACCAGGAGGCGTTGACTCCAGTTTCATACAAAATGTGTTGAGGATGGAAATGAAATTAAAGTGACCCATGATTTTCAAAATGTTATTTTGACAGAATGAATGCAACTGTATTTAAATCTGTTCAGTGTCGGTTCAGACGCCGACGCTCGGCCTCAGTTTTCTCGTATCGGCTCTCGAGCTCGTCCCTGTCGACGCTTCTCTGTGACTGGAAGCAGAGCGTCGCTGTAATGGCATCAGCGATCACTGGCCATCTTCTGTCCGTCGCTGCCTTCAACGCCTCGTTCACCATGAGAAATATTTCTGAAAACAGAAAAGCAATCTGTTGGTGAGAGACTTGATCTGCCCTCTCCATTAGCCTCTGAGGCCTGATGTGCTTTTAGCTCGCTCTCTCCCTCTCTCTCTCTGACCTCCAGGCAGAGTTAACTGTGTTTGCTGGCTGAGGGTCTTCTGTCTTCTGTCTGATATCAAAGACACATCAGCTGGTGTAATGGACGGAGTGGATTTATGAGTGAGTTTTCTATTGTCTGAGGCATGAAAGCATTTAGATTTAAACAATCAGGAGGACGAGGAAACACCGGGGAACAGGACAGAATGAGGGGAACACAGACTTAGACGCTAATATTTTCTTTTTGTTATTTATTTTCTTTTTCTGTTCTCAGGTCTCACTTGTAAATGAGACTTTGATCTCAATGAGACTTCCTGATTAAATAAATATGATGATATAATAATAAAAATAATCTCCCCTCTAATCTTTTCTCCTCGACTTCGATGGAAAATGTCATGAGTTCAAAGGTGAGGAGGAAAATTCATCAGGACTGAGGAAAAGGATCCGACTTTCACACTAGGAAGTTTTTTAAACAAACTTTATTTATAACACATGGACGATAAATCCTCCTTAACCACAAACACTAAACAAACAGGACTGAAAAGTGGAAATAAGAAATTTACAAGTAGTGAAAGTTGTATAAATAGAATAATAATTATCTAAAAATAAGGAACTGAGCTCAGTTTATAGTTTATAGTTGTGATCTCTCCATAACAAAACAGTTTTTCAGTCTAATGAAATTTGTAAAATGGAGATTGTAAATCACAGGATTAGGAATCCAACAAAACTGTTTGATCAAGATGGAAGAGGATCCAGAAAACAAATATTATACAAAATAATATTAATAATAAAAGACAAATAAGGAGGGGAGAAACGGGGAGTGGAGGGAGGAGAAAAGAATAAGAACTGCTATATAGTTTAAAATGAGTTAAACCTGTTTTATTCATTATTATAATTTTTCTGTCTTCTTTATTTGTATTTATCCTTCTAAATTTACTTGTTTAATTGGCTAATCAGCAAGTATGTATGTGTATGTGTATGTATCTATTTATTTTATGTTTTATTTATTTATTCTTTTGGTCGGGGTGGGGGGATATATGCTGTAGATATGGTTGTTATTATTATAGAGTTGTAAACTCCTGTTTTGTTGAGAAATAACCACTGTAAAGGAAGTAATACAATTTGACAAATAGAGTATATATATATATATATATATATATATATATATATATATATATATATATATATATGTTAAAAGTCTTTTCAGTCTGCTTTGACCACTTCAATCTGCTGCATAATAAACTTACTGTCTTCTACTTTAATTGTACAGCTGCATACATTTGCATTTATATTATTATTCATCAGTGAAATATAATTTTAAATGTTTTATACTCTATATTTACAGAAGTGACTGTTTAATTGATACATGTACTGTGCTTTTAAATCTACTGTAGTTCCGCCCAGCAGCGTGTGGACCAATCAGCAGCTGTGACACACCGCCCCCTCGCTGAATCCTGGACCAATCACAGCTCGTCTCTCTCCAGCAGCGGCGCAGTAAGTTGTAGCAGTCTGGTTCGTCTCACCTTCAGTCCAGCAGCTCAACAAGCCGCGTCCTCCGAGCGGCTGGCGCGGTGTGTGTGCACAGAAAATGTCCGGAAAGTGAGTGCGGAGGACGGTTGGGACTCTCCGGATTTCGCGCTGGATTCAGTGGAAGTTTTCTGACCGACAAAACCCGGGTCTCCTGCGCCGCATCCGCAGCATTAGGTAGGGTTTCTTTTTTTTTTTTTGGCGCTGTGGTGTTGTTGCAATGTCCATCTCTCTCTCTCTCTCTCTCTCTCTCTCTCTGTCTCTGTCTCTCTCTCTCTCTCTCTCTCTCTCTCCCTTCAGTCCTGGAGCTGCGACAATTAAACGCACATTTTTTCAACGGGGTTGTGAAGGTCCCTGAATGTAACACGTCGTTTTCTCCTGTTTAACACAGCCGCTCTTCTGCTTCGTAAAGGCGGGTTATATAACTGCTGGTGTGCTGCTCGGTTAGCCACGGAGGCTGGGGAATGACCCCGCTGGATATAATCACGTACAAATTAAGCCCATGTCAAAATGAAGACGTTATTCGTGGGTGTATGTTGACAGATAGATCCGTTATGTGCCACCCTCAGGGGAGGAGGGGGGGGGGGGGGGGGGGGGGGGGGACGTCGCGCTGAATCTGCGCCGGTAATCGACAGCCGGAGCTCGGTCACACCACCTTGAAGATCACCGGAGACATTTTACGGATCTTAAGAAGACAAGAAGTCAAACAGTGGAAACAGCTGAATCCAACTTGAATCGTGTCCTCGGTGCTTTTCTCCGCGTCTCTCTCCGTCCTCAACAGTTCTGGGTGCGGCGTGGAAGTTCAGACGAAATCTAAGGCTCAGATTTCATGTACTTTTCAGTAATAATGGATTATTATTATTATCACCTCTGGTCCACAGGACAAATCTGGAGAATTGGTGTAGAACTGATGCCGAATTGAGCAGAACACCATGACATTAACAGCAGCCCATCATGGCTGAATATGATCTATGCTCCTTTGCTGATGAACCGAGGCTTCATTTAATTGCTGTAATCTTAAATGCAGTTTGGTTTGAGGGTTGCCTATAACATCAATAGATAATGGAACGTGTTGGGGGGGACATGTGAAAGTGTTCTGGCCTGTGAGTGAAGCCCGGCCTGGAAAAACTGATCCTCCCTGAGGAAACCGCATCGCTGAGCTCATGCAGAGCGGCCTGCACTACATGTTGGGATGAGGGACAGATCACAGTCACCATTGAGTTATTTCATTGGCTAGATGCCCCACAGATCTTTCACTTCTTCCTCAATGACGTGCATTTAACTGTTCCATCATCTTCAGACTAAAGTCAGTCCTTCCAGGATTTCGGGCCTTTTCTTGGGGTTGTCGTGGCTAAAACTTCGCGGCAACTTTTATGAAAAATGTAGATGTTTTTAGATGCAATGAAACTGCGAGAGCAAAAACAAAATTGCAAAAATTGTCACTATCTTTATTAAAAATAATAATAATAATTCACAAAAAATCGAAGGCAACTTGCATAGGTGAGAATAAACCAGTTGAGTGCAGGTGGTGACCCAGTCTTCTTCCTCTTACAGGGGAAACAACAAGAGATGCTGCTCCTTAATCTTAATCACAGGTCGCTGATCTCTGTAAAAACCTCATGAATTCATAACATACAGCTTTTTGTGTGTGTATGGAGTCGTTGCCCCATAGTGGCGGGAAACTATGATCGGTAAAAGTTGCGGTGATTTGACAAAAATGCAAGGTCGTGCAGAATTCACTGGGATTGGTTGAATTTGTGTTAATTCTTGAGGGACTGAGTAGTGTTGTTGTTTACCGCTGGTTGTGGAGTGATATGACCGTCCCCTTCTCATATTCCCCTCCCCTGTTTGTTGCATGTCACTATAGGAAATACTGGGGAAATTAAAGATACCATCGTGACCTGCAGGTTTACACATGAATGTTTTTAAAAAATACCGTGCTGCAGTTTTCAAACGCTGAAAAACAGTTTCCAGTGGCCAGCGAGGGGCATAGACTACCAGTGTGTTGGTAGCCAGGAGCACATCTGCTGTGTGCAGGTGGTCCGGGGGGGAGCGGGGCGGGGGGGGGGGGGTCCAGTTGAATTCAGAGTATTCCTCAGAGCTGGCTCCTCTCAGTGGGTCGGCCTGCACAGCTGCAGTGCTGGATCAGTTGGACTCCAGCTCACTTATGCTCTCATTTCCTGGTCTGAAGAGAACACCCACTGCTGCATCACAATTATTACATTCAGTCAAACAGCTGTGTCACCGCCGCCGCCGAGGTCGCCAGGGTTTCACTGCAGAGCGAGGCCCAGAGGCACAAAGCTTAAGGTTCTCCTTAGTCTGAGTTAAGATTTCCTTGAAATAAAAACAAGTGCACAAAGCGCCCTGAAGGCTTCTTAGTTTCCTTAAAATGTTCACTTAAGTGTTTGCGGTTTTCTCCTTATCTTAGTCTTATACTTAAGGAATCACTTAGTTAAACCAAAAGACCTTAGAGACCAAACTATGAAAGAAACTAACAAACATGACCAAGTTTATGGTGAAGAGTGAAGAAGAGTGTTCCTGATGGCGGCAAATCAACGGTCTCCAGGGAAACAGTAGAATTTTACTGCTGTAAAATCTTGCAGTTCTGAAAATGCTTCATCTTCTTCCCTTAACGAAGGAAACCTTTAAAGAGATTCTGTGTCACAACCTCAAGTAACTCGCTCAGCCGAGGAGAGATTAAACCTTAGGTCTAACACTGAAACTTAAGGTGTTTTGTGCGACTGGCCCCAGATTTCTGTGTTCAAACACTGCAGGACTTAGTGATGGGGGGGGCCACATTTATCACCCCCCCCCAGTACAGAGATGCTGGCAGCAGAGGCGTCAATAGAGCTCCTGTACGGCCTGATTGATGGATCAGTCTTCAGCTGTGTCTGTGTTTGCTGTCGGCTCACACATCGTTTATTCTTTACTTCTTTATTGTCTTTCTCCGCGTCGAGTCGTTTGTGTTGAAGCAGCATTAAAATCACTTTGGTGGGAAACAAGAAAACATGGCTGCTGACGAGCAGCGTCCAGGAACAGCTGAGCTGTGAGCCAACGAGTTTGTGACCACCCACGCACTGGTCAGGTTTCCCTGGTGACTTGATGTGTCTCAGCGGGAAAAGAATGGACCTATTATAGAGTGGCAAAGTGGGAGGGGCCAGTGCTTCCAGGAGTGTTTACCTCATCCAGTGTTTCCTTTTCAAACGTCATCCTTAAAGTGATAGTTGTGGTTATTGGACGTGGAGTCGTGTGAGGTCGTACACTAGCACAGTGATGAGCTGCTGTGGGCGGGGCCAGCAGAAAACGCTCTTTATGTTCCCGTCAGAACAAAGTGAAGTTTATCTCTTTCTGATTCACTCAGCTGACCTGAGGCCGCGGCGTGATACAGTGCACGCTGTCGGTGCTTGTGCGTAGGAATATTGTAGTTCAGTGGTTGACAAAAATGTAGTGCCAAAGGAAAGTGCGATTTGACAGGAAGATAAAAAGCTGAAAGGAAGTGTACAGGTATTAGATTAAGACATGTCCAGGTAGATCAAATCACTTGGTTTCAACTCAGGTAAATCTTCCGTTCGAGCCGGATTTCATTGTGACTCGTAGTGAAACAGACACAAAGGTCAACGCAGGAGGATCAACCCCCCAGGACAAGACTGAGCAGGTCACCTACACCTGAAGGATGAGGGACACTTCAAGGACAGCCATGTCCATAATTAAGACAGGGAGGTACAGGTGGTTTGAAAGAGCAGTGAAGGACCTTCTACGACCCCACGTATCCTCCACCTACAGTCCTGACCTTTCATCCCTTCCCCGGAGATTTAACAACCGTTCACACTCGGCCTCAGGTGTCTCCACTTTCATTACACCCGCTGAGAGCACTAATGAACCACCTGACATCAGTGGCCTCGCTAACGACCCCAGAGTCTGTGAAGGTCATGGTGCTGTATCTCTTGGAGCTTTAGGAAGGCGGCTGGACTCGCTCGACCCCTCAGACGTTTAGATACCTGGGGCTCCTGACGACGGCCGGGCGATGAAGCAAATGTCATTTTTGATTACGATTTTGTTCCAACGATTATGAAAACAAGATAATCTAGATAAAACAATTATTGTGCCGCACTCTGTTTCTCAACAAATTTCACCCCCCTACAAAAACTCTCCCCCCATTCACTTCCTGGTTACGTTTCGTACGTTAGCGACGTACGTAGGAGAGCGGAGGAGACTTTCTATATATGGTCGGGCCAGTTGGAATAAGTTGAATATAGTTTTACCAACATGTTGAATATATGTTTTGGAGTTTTCATTAAGTTTTATTTTATTTGTTTTTATATATGAAT
This sequence comes from Seriola aureovittata, assembly GCF_021018895.1. Classification (NCBI taxonomy): domain Eukaryota; kingdom Metazoa; phylum Chordata; class Actinopteri; order Carangiformes; family Carangidae; genus Seriola; species Seriola aureovittata. Next base: position 2,259,378 of record NC_079367.1, on the reverse strand, counting down.
ATATGTTTAGTAGTTTTCAGTAATGTTACAACGCAGTTCATCTTATTTATTTTGACCTAATTTATTTCCTACATTTTTGTATCATATATTAATTGTATATATTTACATATTATTTATTTAAATTTTTTGAATATATTAATTGTATTTAAAGTTGAAGAAAGTCCGCTGTTAAAAAGACAATTTTTTTAATTTTAAAGTTCAATAAATTCGTGATGTTTTTCCAAAGTCAGTAATCGTATTAAATAATCACGATCTCAATCGGATAAAAAATGATCGTGAATATGATTTTCGCCATAATCAAGCAGCCGTTCTCCCACCCGTCAGTCAGGCCTGAAGAAGTCTCTTGGTCGAGAGACGAAACGAAGTCTAGTTGCTCTTGATTCAACCCTTCTTGTAAAACCAAGACCTGGACGACTGAGGATGGTCAGACGTCAAACTTCATCGACGCAGTTTTCTCTTCACATTCTTAGTGTTTTAAAGTGAAATCCTGACGTGCAGCAGCTTTTAAACACCAGCGTCTCCAGAGCAACAGTCCTACACTGAACACACAGATTGTGTCACACTGCTTTACAAATTGTATTCATACTAGTTGACTAAAGGCTGCACACACACACACACACACACACACACACACACACACACACACACACACACACACACACACACACACACACACACACACACACACAGACAGACAGACAGACAGACAGACAGACACACACACACACACACACAGAGTCTAGTCGGAGGCAGATTTACTCCCCCGTGTTTCTCAGCCCGTCACTTCACTGATTGCTGCTGTGTCGTTGGTTGTTTACGAGCCGTCAGCTGCACCAGGTGAAGCGGATTTATCTGAGCGTTGCATTGCTTTAACAAGGGGTATTAAAATTGATTGTGCTCAATGCACTGAGCCAGCGGTGTACATCAGATGCATGCGTGCGTGCAGGTCTGCTGTGGTTTCAGGTTTGAATGACTTCCTGCTTGAAATACATGTGTATTTAGAAAGACACGCAGACTGTCGGTTTATTGGAAGTGGGTAAGAAAAAAAATATGAAGCACCGTCACCAACCGACACCAACAGGAATGAATGAGATTATATGTACAGTGAAAAAAGTGTGTAGTTCCCCTGTAAAGCACAAAGAACTGGGAGATGATGATGGTGATGATGATGATGGTGATGATGCTGTGACTGTAGATTCTTGCTGGATGATCAGAACACATTGTTTATACTCTGCAATCCTAGCCGCTAATTTTAAATGCTAGCTGCATCATGCAGTGTGTTTACATGTAAACACACTGGGATCTGTAGAGAGTGTTTGTGCATATATTTATACACACACACACACACACACACACACACACACACACACACACACACACACACACACACACACACACACACACACACATACCCAAAGTGGACTAATTTCTATCTATCTGGACACATGAATTTCTATCTATATCTATACAGTATATATACATATAATATATATATATTTATATATGAGACCGCTTTCCCACATATGGGATATATATATATATATATATATATAAAAACAAACTCTCTCTACAGATCCCAGTGTGTTTATATATAATGGGTCAAATTTTTCAGTTAAAGGTTTAAATTCACAAAAAGATTTGTAATGTTTGAAAAATGAACAACAGCAATAAATATTCTTATCTTGTGTATTTTAAAATTGGGCTGTTAAAAAGCGTTAGTCGTTGACTCATATGTGGAATATTAGCAGTATTCGTCCTGTACTTTCCGTACATACTGTGTGAATGGTGCGTTCAAGTGCAAGATCCTGAGCTGGTGTTTGAATTCTTGTTGTTTCTCTGAGGCTTGTTGCTGCTGCAGGTCGAGCAGCTGGATTAAAACTTTCCCAGGGTTCACAGTCAGCTGATCTTTCTCCGTCCGCTTGTAAACAAATGAGCATGGGCGTCAGAAATTTGCATCAACCAAGAAGTAAATGAAGCAGCTCTTGGAGAGAGATCCTGTCGTATTGTTAGGACGACCTCTCATCACCACGGCCTGTTTACACTGAACCAAACAAAGCCGCCATGATGCTGCACCAGTGTGTGATTTTAGACGCCATGTCTGGGGCTACAACGTCCACTACCGGCTCACTGCGTGTTTTTACCTTTTACATAGAACACTGAGATGCAATGAAGGCGCCACATTCCTGCCTGAGGCCCCCCCCCCCCCCTCTGGTAAGATAAACTTCACACAGCCACAGTCCTACTTTCAGTTTGTAAGTGGGCTGTTTGCAGCCTGTCCTAATTCCTGACTGCAGTGGCCGGGTTCCAGTTGGACCCACGGCTCCGAGCTGCGGAGGACCAGGGACGTTCATACGTTGTGTTGTGTTTACATCACTGCTGATAAACAGCTGTCTAAAGTTTACTTTGACCCGGCTTTGAATGCCGTTGTTCCCTTTCACACAGAAACCTGATTTTATTGGGTTTTTTGGCCTGTGTGTGTGTGTGTGTGTGTGTGTGTGTGTGTGTGTGTGTGTGTGTGTGTGTGTGTGTGTGTGTGTGTGTGTGTCATTAACTCAAACATTCAGGCCGACTGTGAATATAATACGTTTGAAATAAGACAAATATTTGTCCGTGGCTACAGGCTCAGTCATTTCACAAACATGAGAGGATGTTTCCAACATCTCTCCTCCGTCATCCTGAACAGGCAAGAAGAAGAAAAAGGTTCTGCAGGTCGTAAACACTGTGACAGGTGTGTAAGCAAATGAAATCCCCCGGGAATCCAGGGTTTGTACAAATGACAGAGGAGGACTGTTGGTGTTTGCTCTGTAGAGGCGGATGATGATGATGATGATGATGATGGCTGCATGTAGAGCAGCAGAAGAAGACACGCTGTGGTTAAAGTGTGGACTCAGCTGATTGAGGCCGTGGAGCAGCAGCTCTCCTGTCATCCACTGAGGCTGCAGGTTGATTAGGTTTGTTCCTGTGATGGATGACGGCGCCTGAGGCCGGAGGTCACGGTGCTGCTGACTGAAGCTGAGGAATGCTCCAGATCAGATAACTGCTATCTCATCAAAGTGAATAAACGGGGATTTATTTGTCAGTGAGACGATGACAGTCGGAGGACACACATGGCCGCAGTGACGACGCAGGGTCGTTCATTAATCAGTCAGTAATCAAAGGAAGTTACTGCGGCTGAGAGGAGAAGAAGACGAGCAGAATCCTGGTTCTTCTTCTTCTTCTTCTTCTTCTCTCACATCACCTTTGACATACGGCGTGGAGCCTCCCTCCTGATTAAGTGTCGGTGTGGTTTGGTTTCAGCGGCCTCAGCCTCGTCTCTCTAATAGATCAATGGGGAGAATCTCCTGTGAGGAGGATACAGTGTCGGTAACAGGAGAGAAGAGCCTCAATTAATTTAACACAAACACATTTCAGCCGCGGTGCGAGGCGAAACACGACACTGCTGTGAACGGGTCAGACACGAGGCTTCACCTCTGAGGAAACATCTGCACATTTAATATTACTTTAAAAATGATTTTCATAAAAACACAACTACGCACAGAGAGCTGCAACGTGGTGGCCTCAGTCTGTTGCTGGTGTTTGTTGGTTCATGTTTCTCCTCGTACTTGTTGAAACCAGCCTCACGGACGATGTGATGTCATGCTTCAGATATTTGCAGCTGATTTAAACATCTCTGCGGCGCTGCAGCAAACTGTTTTCAGGTGGACGACCTTTGTCACATGAACTTCTTCAGATGAGTCGTTCAGATCGCCTCATTAACAGTTTCTATATTTAGATATTTAATGTTAAAAGTTCAGTCTCTTTCAACTTTCAAATTAAAACACTACTCCATGTGAACTAAGCTAAGTGAGATTGGCTGCGGCACAGTTTGTGAGCAGCAGACAAACATCTGAAATAAGATAAGAAATCACAACTTCATGTCAGGACTTTCACAATAAAATCAGAGCGGGAACAGGATTCAGATTGTGAATTGAGATTCTGCTCAAAAAGATTGTCACATGATCTTTTCACCAGATCGCTCACCTTTAGTTTGGACTTTTAAACTTTTGACATTTGAGAACTTTTCCTTTTTAGTTTTTGGTTTTGTAGAACGACCTGTTTTCAAAGTAAAGTTTAGAAAAGTGTCGGTACCAAAACTGAGCTGTGGCATCGTGACCAGTATCCATCAGTACCAGGTCGAATTTTAGCATCAGAATCAAAGAGAAAAGACCTGATTTTACAGATTTGATAAAGATGATACGTGTAGAAGCTTGTGAGAGAGTTTGAGCAGCAGCACTGACCCTGATTTGACCACAATGACTGAGGTGTTTTCACAGCTGGAGGAGATTTCAGCGAGTTGTGCAGAACGGGACAGAACGAAGGAAGCAGCGGCGGCGTGCTGTCGTGTTGCTCTCTGATCTGATTGATTCCATCTTTGTAAGGAAACAGACTAAATGTGCAGAAACGCCTGTGGACAAAGTTTCATCTGATAGACGTGTTGTTTCTTGGTGCTCGCTCCACTCGCCTCTTATCTATCTCACCATCTTCCACCCTCACCTGCTTTGCCTCCTTTCGCTTCTTTGTTGACTCTTATAGATGTCAACAACCCCCCCCCCCCCCCCCCCCCCCCCGAAACCTCCTCAGCAGCCTGGTCTGTGCTAGCTGCAGGATTGTTGTGGTGTTGTGTTGTGAGATGCTCGTGACTCGTAGAACAGCGAGCTAACAGTCGAGGACGTTTGTGAGACACGAGCTGAGGAGACGTCGGCAGCGAGGTGTCGGAGAGGAAGCAGATGGTGGAGTGATGCGTCGGCCTGGTCTGTCCAAACCTGCTGAACAAACACAAACCCACGGCAGGACGTATGGACTCGTTTCATGTATGGACTCATGAAGGGATTTAGTTTCAAAACGAAGCATGAAACTAAAATGAAAATAAAAAAAGAGAAATAAATAAAATAATATATAATATCTAAATATATACAGTTAAATATATGATGTAAAAATAAATTAGATGAAAATAAATAAGATCAAGTACAACACATCAACCTGGCAGCAGCTTGTTGATAGTAAAGCTAATGTCAAGCACCACCAAAAAAGAAGAAACATAAAATACAAATACTTCTTCACGATATAAGTTAAAGGTATCTGAGTGAGTGAGAGATGCCCAGCGGGGCGTGGTCTCTCCAGACTATATGTCGAAAGTCTCTGAACCGATGATGTGTCGCTAACGTACGTCGCTAACGTACGCTGAAACGTAACCAGGAAGTAGATGAAATGTGAATCCGAATGCACAATAATTGTTTTATCTGGATAATATTGTTTTGATAATCGTCAGAGACAAAATCGAAATCCAAAATAAAATTAGATTAATCAAACAACAAAAACAACCCGTTGATAATATCCTACAGTTAGCTAAAAATAAACAGATGTTCAGTCAAAAAAGAGACAGAGAGATGCTTCTTTACTCACACATGATCTTTGGAAGCTAATTGATGCCAAAAATGCAGCACCTCATGCCTCTGTCCTCTGGTCTCGTGTTGTGACAGCGTGTGGTGCATTCAGGGCTCGGCACAGATGGATGTTGTTGATCTCTGCGTTCGTCAGCAGGAGACGTTGCCAAACACGTCCTCTCCTGAAGACACAAAAACATTTCTAAACATAGCTCTGGTTCCCGTGGTTCTTCAGACTCGTACTCTCTCCCAGGACATTGAACGCCACTCAGCAGTTACACAGTGTTTTGCTGGGAAGGAACAAAGTTGATGATTAAAACTTCATGAGTTAGAACAAAGCAGATGACGGCGCCGTGCGTCATCAAGGCCGAGGACCTGAAGTGGGTGGGGGGGGTGTCGGGTCGGGTCGGGTCGGGTCGGCCGCTCTGGGTTCACTGCTCTGATGAACAACAGCCACATATTGATGTCAACATCCCTGCTGCTGAACAGAGCTGACAGTCTGTGAAGCATCGCACTCAGGATGATGTGTGTGAACAGAGAAGGTCGTGATGTCATGAGCTACAGTCTCTCCTCAGCAAAGACGATATGAAGTAGTAATAAAGATAAAAAAGATTAATATATACATGGACATAAAAGATATGTCCTTATACTATAATACATAACAGACTAAATAAAATGGAAACATGTAAAGATATGAGTTTTCATATGTCAAATACTTCTCCCTGTAAATAAATGATGGATCATCATCATCATCATCATCATCACCTTCAGGGTTAGAGGAAGCTGGAGCATCTGGAAAAGACAGTCAGCACCACACACAACCGCCCAGTTAGAGGAGGCGATCACTTTGTCACATGATCAACTTCTGATGAGTCGTTCAGATCGCCTCGTTTAAATATTCTATGTTTAGATATTTAATGTTAAAAGTTCAGTGTTAAACTGCTAGCTTAGCCTGCTAACCGCTAACAGCTGGAGACAGCAGTGCCGGTTCTCCACCTGAGCAGAACCAGAACCACCGTCACCGGCTGAGGGTCCAAGACGCTGGAGTTACAGTCCGTCTGCTGGTTTGGATTCCTTCAGTGTCGTCGTTCAGGAAGTTTTCCGGTCTTCAGTGGACGCAGGACGTGTCCAGCTGCTGGAGCTGAGCGGCTTGTCTCTCTGATAACTTCAGATCCAGACGTGCGGCGACTAAAATCATCTGCTTCAAATAAGTGGCAGATTTCTGTGGTTTGAGAAATGATGGAAACATTTCGTGATAATGTGAGAACACGTCAACATATAGAACATAGAACATGTGGAACATATAGAACACAGGTCCAGTTTTAATGTGTCATTTAAAACCACAGTCAGGTCAAAACGTCTCCACAGCTGAAGTGTCCGTCCCGCCTGAGCTCACGTGCACAAACAGAAACCAGTAGAAACGTGCACACAGACGGAAAAGTGTTTCATTGTCCAAGAGGAAAATCATGATCCTCTGAGCTCCGGCTCTGAGAGCAGAAACCAGGTCAAAGGTCGTCAATGACCAACATTCTTCATCCAGGTCAGGACGACCTCAGAATAAACTCACACCAGCCCCGACATGTGGTTTTCAAGTGAGGCGCTGCAGAGCACTGACCTGCTGTGGCTTCCTCTCATCCATCAACCCCCCCCCCCCACCCCCCCACCCCCACTCCCGACTGTTCTGGGGGGGGGGGGGGGCTGCAGAGAAACTCTCCAATAAATAAGCTGCACTCAGTCTGCAGAGTCTGTCCACACAACTGTGTGTGTGTGTGTGTGTGTGTGTGTGTGTGTGTGTGTGTGTGTGTGTGTGTGTGTGTGTGTGTGTGTGTGTGTGTGTGTGTGTGTGTGTGTGTGTGTGTGTGTGTGTGTGTGTGTGTGGCTGAAGGCCAAGTGTCTCAGATGATGTGTGAGCTGCAGAGGGAGGATGAGAAACTCACAGATTTGTTGTTCCAGTCTCTCGTCAGCGTTTCTCTTCCTGTGGAGAGAAATCTTCTGTGTCGTCGTGATTCGAGGCTCAGTGATGAGGTCACTCTTGTAAAGACGATCCTGCGCTGAGGCTCAAGGTCTGACACGTTCAGTCAGCGCCGACGTGTCACCGGGTCGCTTTAAAACCTGGACCACGACCCGGTTCGCTGGACCGGGTTCTGCTCCGGTCTCTCTCAGCACTAACTGTGTCTTTGTTCTGTCTCTGTCCAGGCCTCATGGAGCTGGGGACCCGACGCCTGCTGTGCACCAGGGAGCTCGATCCGTGCCCGGTTCCCAGTAAACAACCATAAAGGGTGGGAACCTTAATTACCCCTCAGTTCCTTTTTCCCACCCCTCCCCCCTTAGTTGCCCCTGTGGTGATATTGTCCTCTACTGTCTGCGGCCGGCGTCATGATTGGCAAGCTGAAACAGAACTTGCTGGTGGCGTGTCTGGTCATCAGCTCGGTCACGGTCTTTTACCTGGGCCGCCACGCCATGGAGTGCCACCATCGCATCGAGGAGCGCAGCCAGCCGGGCGGGATCCTGCCGCTGTCGGCGCTGGGAGGCAGCATGCGGACCACCTTACGGACGGGTCAGAACCTCAGCACGCCGTTCATTTACAACAAAGACATGCCGCTCATCTTCATCGGCGGCGTGCCACGCAGCGGGACCACGCTCATGCGAGCGATGCTGGACGCCCACCCGGAGGTGCGCTGCGGCGAGGAGACCCGCGTCATCCCGCGTATCCTGGCCATGAAGCAGATGTGGAGCCGCTCGGGTCGGGAGAAGATGCGCCTGGACGAGGCGGGTGTGACGGATGAGGTGCTGGACGCCGCCATGCAGGCCTTCCTGTTGGAGATCATCGTCAAACACGGCGAGCCCGCCAACTTCCTGTGCAACAAGGACCCTTTTGCGCTGAAGTCGCTCGCCTACCTCGCCAAAATCTTCCCCCATGCCAAGTTTGTGCTCATGATCCGTGACGGGCGGGCGTCAGTCCACTCCATGATCTCACGGAAGGTGACCATCGCCGGCTTCGACCTGGGCAGCTACCGGGACTGCCTGACCAAGTGGAACCGGGCCATAGAGACCATGTACACTCAGTGCCTGGAGGCGGCGGACAAATGCCTCCCGGTGCACTACGAACAGCTCGTCCTCCATCCTGAGAAGTGGATGAGGACGCTGCTGAAGTTCCTGGACGTTCCCTGGAACGACGCCGTCCTCCACCACGAGGAGCTCATCGGGAAAGCCGGAGGAGTTTCTCTCTCCAAGTGAGTAATCCTGTTTCATTTCCTGTTTCCTGTCCCTGACGTCTGGTTCTGAGCCCAGACTCTGAGGGTGACACGTGACGCTTCAGGTGGGGGTCAGAGGGTGGGGGTCAGAGAGTGGGGGTCACAGAGTGGGGGTCACAGAGTGGGGGTCAGAGGGTGGGGGTCAGAGAGTGGGGGTCAGAGAGTGGGGGTCACAGAGTGGGGGTCAGAGGGTGGGGGTCACAGAGTGGGGGTCACAGAGTGGGAGTCAGCAGAGACCTGCTGCAGGGAGGGAGACAGGAAGCAGGGGGCGGGGGGCGGGGCAGAGACTGAACTTTCAAATTAAAACACTTGCATATAGCACCTATATATATATATATATATATATATATATAATATATATATATATATATATATATATATATATATATATATAATATATATATATATATATATATATATATATATATATATATATAAAAATGACAGATCTGTCCAAACAATTACTCCATATGAACTAATTCATCAAAAGTCTGCTTGGTTGAGACACAGTTTGTAAACAGAAAGGAGGATTATGGGTAAGGAATAGTGGCGAGCAGACATACAAAGACACAAATCAAAACTTCCTGTCAGGATTTTCAAAATTAAAATCAGAATGGAAACGGGATGCAGATCATGGATTATGATTCTTCTTTAAAAGATTGTTTGATTGATTTTCTTGCCATATTAGCTAACGGCTAACGGCTAACAGCTAAACGAAAGTATTCAGTGAATCTGGAGGGACTTTGATTTGATTTTCGATTTGATCGAACACCACTGACACGATGTATCAACATTATTAACATTATTATCATTATATAGATGAGGATGGATGGATTAGCTTTGTGATACTTAGTAAATCCTCCTCTTCAGTTCCCGTGGCGTCCGTCTGGGGAAAGACACGTCTGCTTCTTCCATCTGCTGCCAGTTTGTGTGTTTGTGTTGTGTGTCGGGACAACATGTAAAACACTGCTGCAGTAATATTCAAACCACCTCACCACAATTCAGAACAGATATTGTTATTACACTGTGGAGCTGCAGAACACAACATCTGATCATTTATCAATATTATTATTATTATTATAATATCCTTTATTTAGACAGGCCGTCTCGTTGAGGTCGAGATCTCTTCTTTTAAATGAGACCTGTGTACAGTTACAAAAACATACACAAGTTATACCATTGACACAATTAAAATACACAAAGATAATTCAGACATTTTACATTTTCTCATGAAACTAGAATCAGCTCCTCGTGGTCGTATCCCTCCGCCACTCAGACTAGTTCCAGGTCACATCCCTGTTTATCCAGAGTCGGAGAAAATATGAACCATTTGTGTGAAGTCCTGAGTAATGGCTTTGACTTTTTGATCTTTGACCTTTGACCAAATTCTAATCAGTTCATCTTTGAGTCCAGGTGATAGTTTTTACCAAATTTGAAGAAATTCCCTCAAAGCGTTACTGAGTTATCGCGCTCACAAGTCCAAAACTGTTTTGTGAGGTCACCACGCCCTTGACCTTTGACCCCCGAATCTAATCAGTTCATCCTTGAGTCCGAGTGAATGTTTGTGCCAAATTTGAAGAAGTTCCTTCAAGATATCGTGTCCACGACAATGAGACAGACGGGCGGCCTGAAAACAAAATGGCTGCTGCTGCTGCTGTGTCGCTGGCGTGGACGAATAAAAAGCAGGTGATTAATCAGCTGATCTGGAAAAAATTCAGACATGAATCACTGATTCTGATTCTGGGCTGACGTCGTCAAACGGCTCAGTGCGGTGCGTTTACTGTGACTTCTCCCAGGCTCACAAGCTCCACATGGTGAACAGGTCCCACCGTATATCACATTCCCACTGCAGTAGAAATGAGCTTGGACATGTCCATGTCTACTTAGCTTTTAACTACTTACCCTGGAGGGGGGGGTGGGGGTGGGGGGTGGATGGGCTCTTAATGTGAAGAGGAATGACTTGCAGGTGAGCGGCGTGTCGGCCCTTAAAGCAGCTGAGTTTAAACTTCCTGCTGGGACCTTCTCATCAGACCCCGCTCGCTCTGCTGCTCCTAATGTTTTGGTTTCCGTCATTCGGAAGCTCGGCCTCTGGAAACTGTTGGAGGGGTGCAACCCTATTCCTCAGCCCCCCCACCCCCCACACAACCCCCCCCCATCCTACCACCCTCTTCCTGCCACGTAGAAGCAGAACAGTCGTCAGCCTCTCGCTCTGTTGTGGTTCACACATGAGAACATGGTTTTTATTAAACAGCTCAACGTCCTCCGAGCGGCTTTCTCTCTTTAAAGCTCATGAACTTCCTCTGGAGGGAAAAGAGTATTTCATTTCTCTTTCTCCTCTTTGTGACTTTGATCTGATCGAACGATGAAGAAGCAGAGATGATGATGATGATGAGGATGAGGAGAAGGGGTCAGCAATCACGTTTTCCAGGGGTACAGTTTTAAAGCATGGTGTAAAACGATGTAATAATGATAATAATAATCAATATTATAATGATTATTATTATTATTATTATTATTAATTTAGGAGTAATATTTATTTATAAAACTATTTAAGGATTTTATCTGAGGGCAGATTTAAATATTATTTTACCTTAGTTTTTATCTCAGTTTCAGTAACTTAAAGAATCTTATTCACAGTTTTGTCTGTTTCTTCCTTTTTATCTACATTCTTTATAAATAATTTAACACAAGAAAGAGAAAAATAACTCATCAATATCAACTGGGGAAGTATAAATTAGACAAAACAATTGCAGATAATTATAAAAATGTTGTGTATAATTTTGCATATGGTTGAGCCCTGCTCTGCACACAGCTGTGATGACGATCCTGAGAGACGAGTGTCGCCTCTGTCTCTGTGCCGTTCGATTATTCAGCCTTTTTTCTAACGGTGTTTTTGATCAGTTCACTCAGTCACTGTTGAAACAGGCGACAGACACTCTGCTCCATCACAACTCGTACCGATCAAACAATCGGAGACTTCTGAGCTCGTCAGTGATGAATCATCGTGTCATGTTGCGCCTCTTTTTTTAATATCTAATCACAGAGCTCCTGAGAACACAACTCACTCACCTGATGTTTACCTGCCTGCAGACGTCCTGATAGGAGCCACATGTAAATGATTAGTATTGACCGGGTCGTTGAACCAAAGGTTAAAGCGATAGGTCGTCTGCACAGGAGCTGGCAGCTCTGTAAAGTGGCACACAGAAGATTGATTTTAGTTCTTTGCTGAGGTCGTGTCAGAGCAGCGGCTCTGTTTAAAGCCTTCACCACAGCTCAGAAATAAACAGCAAACTATAAACTAAAAAGAGCAAGTGGAGAACCACGCCTGTCCGGCCTCCTCTGTAAAACAAAAACATGTTTGTCTGATTCAGAAATGATCCGGATTTAAAACTAAATCACTGCATCAGTAAAATAACTGTTATTTAACATGACATCAGTTCTAAGCTATGAAATATTCTTCACAGAAATTAAAACCAATTCAAAACTTTAAATAAGAAAATATTAATTCTAATATTCTTAATCTTCTTTATTGATCCTGTCAGTCTGTTTCCCGACACTCTAACTTCCTGTCGGGAGACAAGTTCCCTCTGTTTCCTCTCCACACTCTGAGCAGGAAGCAGGTCTGATGTAAAGCTCCTCCAGTGTAAAGGTCTCTGTCCATGTGTAGTGTGATTATAGATTATAGATCAGCTCTAGCTTCTATATTAATACTGTGAAAGTATCAAAGCCTCAGTCCACAGAGAAATGCACACAGCCTGTATTCAGAAACTGAGCCTTAAAACCAGCCGTCAGGACTTCTGGAACTTTGTGATGTCACAACAAAGCAGTCACCAAGCCCCGCCCACCTGGACCCACCATCCAAACCTTGCAGGAGTTGGTTTCTCTGAGTGTTTTTACCTCAAATCTGCTTTATTTTTATTGGATCAGTCAGAAAACAGTCAGCGAATCAGAAGAGAGGCTCAGAGCCTCCTCTCTTCTGATTGGCTCACCGACCTGTTGTTACTAGAGCTCCAGAGAGAAGCCTGAGAGAGGAGATGTGAAACTACACTGAGATGTTTTTTTATTTCTTCTTCTGGATCGACACTTCAAATAAAACACAGAAGAAGAAACATGGAGCTTTAAAAAGGGACATTCCCTTTGTTTCTCTCAAAGCAGAAGAAAATTACTCAATATGATAAATCATGAATAAAAAGTATGATGTGGAAAAACATAAATACTTGATCATATATAAATCACTGCAGGAAGTTCCATTACCTCACATTTTATTTTGAAATCATGATTTGGATCATCTAACATTAGTTTGTTTTGGTCAAAAACAAAAATTATGTAAAAGTGTAAAATAAAGTCACAGTTAGGCGGAGGCTCAGCTACATTCTCCTCATGACTGAGGCCTGTTACTATGGCAACACTATCTGTTTTAACCCCCCCCCACCCCCCTGAACTTTCCTGTCTCTCTCTCCCTGTCCCCATCATAATAAAGGCAAAACACCCCAAAAATATAAGTCTATAAATTCATATAATAAAGTATCTGGCTGGACTTGAATGAGCAGCTGGCGCTTATAGAAAGCTCCGCCCCTTTTCAACTTATTGATTAAGTAATAATTTAATCTCAGATTTGAGTGGCTTTTTAAAATAAGTGAGATCACCTCCAGTTTTTTTTGACATAAACACGATGAACATGCTGATCTTCAGGGGGACATGTTGTGGTTGAAGCAGAGACGCCATGGAGACTCTTCAGCTGTTACTATAGCAACACTGGACCGTCACAGCTCAGAGCTGAGGACCCTTGAGGTTCTCTGCAAGGCCACACTGTCCTTGTCTCTTCATCATCATCATCATCATCATCATCATCTTGTGTCCAGACTCTGGAAATCCTCCTCCAGTGTTCATGTTTTCATAGAGCAGGACTCGTGTGTTAAACAGCTTGAAATGGAAAAACAAACGTGAGGCCAAAACAGACTGAGCGTCTGCGGGGGGAGGGGGGGAGCGGGGGGGGGGGGGGGTGAAGAGCTGTTTGGGATCCAGATGCAGATCCTGGTCTTTTAGTGCACACGTCACCGCTCCACAAATTGATTCCCATCAAATATTAATGAACAGGGACCTTAACTAGAGACTGAGCTGAGCAGAAGACGCTGCTTCTGACTCACAGACGAGATACAACAGTGAAAATGTTTCTGTGGTGTTGTTGTTGTTGTTGTTGTTGTTGTTGTTGTGTTTAGTTGGAATGAAACATGTTGTTTCTTAAATCACATCAGTCAGTTCACTCTCATGTAGTTCTCAGTGTTGTGTCAAATCAAACTCTGCCGCTGTGCACTCACAGGAAGTGACAATACAAACACGTGACTTTCCATTAACCTGCTTGAAGCACAATTTGACAAACTGACAAACTTAAAAACAAGAAATGGAAACAGGGATTTTGACAAAACTCTCAAACTTCACAAAAAAATATACGCTCACTCTAGCTGGTTTTTCAGACAAATGTGAAACTAGTGGAAATCCATTGTCATGTTTAAGTGGCGTGATAAGGCGAGACGAGGAAACCCAGCTTCATTCACACAAACGAACGAAGCTGGGTTTATATTTTGCACAAAACTGCGATGGAGACCCAGGTTGTGATTCTTGTCCACCTGCTGGTTGCTTTGCTCACTTCCTGTGTGTGGCCCCTCGATCATGTGACGTGGAAATTACATCTACACTTCTACAACTCTACGCCTCTGCAACTCTACACTTCTACACCTCTACACTTCTACACCTCTACACTTCTACACCTCTACACTTCTACACCTCTACACTTCTACACTTCTACACTTCTACACCTCTACACTTCTACAACTCTACACTTCTACAACTCTACACTTCTACACCTCTACACTTCTACACCTCTACAACTCTACAACTCTACACTTCTACAACTCTACACCTCTAAAACTCTACACCTCTACACTTCTACAACTCTACACTTCTACAACTCTACACTTCTACAACTCTACCCCTCTACAACTCTACACTTCTACCCCTCTACACCTCTACACTTCTACACTTCTACACTTCTACAACTCTACACTTCTACACTTCTACACTTCTACAACTCTACACTTCTACAACTCTACACCTCTACAACTCTACAGTTCTACACTTCTACCCCTCTACAACTCTACACTTCTACCCCTCTACACCTCTACACTTCTACACTTCTACACTTCTACAACTCTACACTTCTACACTTCTACCCCTCTACACCTCTACACTTCTACACTTCTACACTTCTATAACTCTACACTTCTACACTTCTACCCCTCTACACCTCTACACTTCTACACTTCTACACTTCTACAACTCTACACTTCTACACTTCTACACTTCTACACTTCTATAACTCTACACTTCTACACTTCTACCCCTCTACACCTCTACACTTCTACACTTCTACACTTCTACAACTCTACACTTCTACACTTCTACCCCTCTACACCTCTACACTTCTACACTTCTACACTTCTATAACTCTACACTTCTACACTTCTACCCCTCTACACCTCTACACTTCTACACTTCTACACTTCTACACTTCTACAACTCTACACCTCTACACTTCTACACTTCTACACTTCTATAACTCTACACTTCTACACTTCTACCCCTCTACACCTCTACACTTCTACACTTCTACACTTCTACAACTCTACACTTCTACAACTCTACACTTCTACCCCTCTACACCTCTACACTTCTACACTTCTACAACTCTACACTTCTACAACTCTACACTTCTACAAATCTACCCCTCTACACCTCTACACCTCTACAACTCTACACCTCTACACTTCTACACCTCTACACTTCTACCCCTCTACACCTCTACACTTCTACCCCTCTACACCTCTACACTTCTACCCCTCTACACTTCTACACCTCTACACCTCTACACTTCTACACTTCTACACTTCTACCCCTCTACACCTCTACACTTCTACCCCTCTACACCTCTACACTTCTACACCTCTACACTTCTACACTTCTACACTTCTACACTTCTACCCCTCTACACCTCTACACTTCTACCCCTCTACAACTCTACACCTCTACACCTCTACACTTCTACACTTCTACCCCTCTACACCTCTACACTTCTACCCCTCTACACCTCTACACTTCTACCCCTCTACACTTCTACCCCTCTACACTTCTACACATCTGTTACTTCAGGCTCTGGTCTGACCTCTTTCCTAAAATGGCTCCTGATCTGATGAAAGAGGAGGCAGCCCACAAGTGGCCTTCAGGGCAGCGAAGCTACCTTTTACCATCATCAACATTTCTGCCCCACCTCCTCTCAAGTACTTTGCCCTCAGTGCATTAAAGTCAACCCCCCTGACACCTGGCAGAAAATGCCTCCTGCCCGCCACAACCGCCAGCACTCGCCAGCCCTCGCCCATCCCACGGCCTCGCGTCTCTATCTCCATGAAGATCTGAGTGAGCGGGCGGCCGGGCCCCAGGGCACGACCTCGCCTCAGCATTAACATCAATTACCTGGCTCTGATTGAGTGGAGGCTCTGCCCAGCTGAGAGGCTCGCTCCATTACTTATCCCAGAGCAGGGAGCCCATCCCTCCTCCCCATCCCTCCATCCTCTCCTCTCAGCTGCTGGTGATACAGAACACCACCTTGGGTAAAGGAGGCTCAGCAATGAATAATTGACAAGCTGGAGGCCGTAAAGAGCCTCATCCTGAAGGGAAGTGGTCATGTGACGGGGGGCGAAAAGGTTTTTTTTTTTTTTTTTTTGTCGCAACAACATTTAAAGAGGAGAAGAAGAGTTTGTGCGTCCAGTGTGGCGGCAGATGATTTGAGCTTGATGACAGGAAACAGACTGATGGGAGTATCTGTATCTGTTCTTCAGCCTCGGCACCAAAACAAACATGTAACATTCAAACTCTTCAGAAAGATTTGACCCCAAAATATGTGAATTCAGAAAACGCAATTTTCCACTTCTAATAGATGCAATTTAAATCTTAACATAGGTGATGTGATCAAGTGCAGCTGGTAGACCTCAACCCAGGAGGGGAAGTCTGGTTACAGATATAAGGGCAACTATGAAATAAATCACATGATGGTGTAAAGAACGTGTGCGGCGGAGTATCAGCGCCACGTTGAGGGAAAACAAGAAATCTGAGAATAAAGACGCAATTTTGAGAATAAAATCATAATATTTCAAGAAAAAAAATGTGATTTTACGAGAATTAAAAATGTAAAATTTGGAGAGGAAAAAAAATACATAATTTTCATTTCAACCAATCAAACGAGTGAAAAGACAGTCAGCTGCTGTTTGACTGTAACTATAGAACAGACTCAGTTTCTGATGATGATGATTAAGATGAAGTGAAACCTACAGTAGAACTTCACAGGATGCTCCACGTTCCTCATTTTAAAGCGTCTAATGTTTCTTTCTAAAACAACACGGAACCTAAAATTACAACCTCTTTTATTCTGGAAAATTTCAGATTTGTTTTTTTTCCTCAGTGTGGCGCTAACACTCCGCCTTAGACGTCACATCACAGCAGACCGGCTTTAAAAACTCAATCATCCAGTTATCGATGTTATAAAGACACAAATTAAATTATTCTAATTGAGTTTTATTGACACGAAAATAATAAAGATAAATGACACGAACTGTCAGCCTGGCTCCAGGGTTATGAGCCTGACTCTTCAGACTCGGTCTGTGATCTACTGAGCTCAGTCTCTAGTTTTCTGTTTATTCAAATTAGATTTAAAATTTCACTTAATGAGAACAAAAACATATTTAGACAGTCGTCGCATCAGCTCGTCTGAATCTGTGTCTCACAAACCGCTGATTTGGAACTGAAATGACTCATCTGTGAACCATGACTCGTGTGTGTGTGTGTGTGTGGTGTGTGTGTGTGTGTGTGTGTGTGTGTGTGTGTGTGTGTGTTGCCTGCGTCTGACATGATAGTGAAGCAGAGCGTCTTTGTCTTGATCAGTTTACGCTGCACGTCGACACTCAGCAGCCTCTCGGGTCTGGATGGATTCACCTAAAGTGATTCTCTGCCCATTTGTTGCAGAGTGGACGCTTGGACGTCTCCACCGTCCTCCTGAGAAGACGAAACCAGCTCACTCTATTAATCATGCAGGAGACTCTATACCCGCACAGTGTAAAGATTCAATTGCAAAGTAAATGGATTAGAGGAAAGTGAATTGGCAGATGGAGGTATAGACTCGTACAGGAAACGTAGGTATGGAGGAGCTGGAGATGGTAAACAGTGTGTGTGTGTGTGTGTGTGTGTGTGTGTGTGGTGTGTGTGTGTGTGTGTGTGAGTGTGTGAGAGACAATAAGAGAAGTGTCTGTTTGGTTACGCTTCACCATGACAGACCTTTATTCTTCAAACAAACTGGAAATATTCCACTTTTCATTCGACCAATTTTTTATTTGTGTGTCTTTGAACTACACACGACCTCCATTGATTCTGAACAACTTTAACATAATCAATACAACCAAGATTCATCCGCCATCGCTGCCAATCGAAACGTCACAGCAATTCAATGGTATATGCTATGCTTCAGCTAGCTAGCATGCTAACCTCAAAATTTATATGGTACCAACAATGAACTTGACTTGATGAACTAACACGTCAGAATCTCAGAATCAATATTAAAGAAATACATAAATAAATAAAAACAGCCATGAAATAAATTCTGAAATAAATAAATTAGGTAATAAATGTAGAAATATATAAATAAATGTAAATATAAATATATAAGTGAGTCAGTAAATTAATAAATAAATTTGACAATTGATGTAGAATGATAAGTCAATAAAAATCTTTTTGTTATTAAAAATGAAATTTTTATATATTTCAGGGGACTTTTATTTTATATTTTATTTTTTTATTTATAATTTCACATTTATTTATTTATTCCTGGAGACTTTTATTCCCAAACTTCACATTTATTTCCCAGCTCCTTTTATTTCCATCTGTGTTCCATCTCAGATCGCAGGTGAAACTCTTCTTCTTCTGTGTTTTGTCAGGGTGGAGAGGTCCACAGACCAGGTCATCAAGCCCGTCAACATGGAGGCCTTGTCCAAGTGGGTGGGGAAGATCCCGGCAGACGTGGTGAGGGACATGGCCGTCATCGCCCCCATGCTGTCCAGGCTGGGCTACGACCCCCACGCCAACCCCCCCAACTACGGCCGGCCTGACCCCAAAGTCCTGGACAACACCAGAAGGGTGAGTGCTGTGAGCAGTTTTCCTAGATAACGGGGGGGGGGGGGGCTTTTAGTTTTAAGTCTCTTGGTTTTAACACTTGTAGCGTTCGCTGTCGACCTGAGCTGAAACACAACACTGACATTTAACAGTGTGATCCTCAGACTCTGAAGGACGAGACACAGCTCCTGTCCTCTGTGAGTCTGATGATGTCATAGTGATGTCATCAGCGTTATCTCAGCCTGGACTTTATTTGTTTACAGCAGAGAGAGCCTGCGTTCCAAACTGGGAGTGTGGAGTTAGAAAGATGGAGGGAGTTTACCAGGCAGTGACACACTATCAAATTGGATTATGGGAAATGTAGGATGCAGTCATTTTGGAGCTTGGCTCATACTAATGATGGTCAGCCTCTGAGAGTCCTCCAGCTTCAGGGGGCGTCCGTGTTTAGTCTGAGTTGTGAACTGGATTTAAGGTTGAAATGTTTTGGTTCCTTGAGTGAAACACTGTCTGATATTTGACCTGAGATGAAACTTCCACCTTTACGTTTTAACAGCCGTCCCTCCGTCCTCATCACATAAACCTCCAGCGTCTTCTCCTCAGCACTGATGTCCTCGCCAGATGTCAAATCCTCCTCATATCTGGTGGAAGGCATCTGCTATTTTTGGAGCAGAATATGTTTTATTAAATTCTTCTGCTGAAGCCGAGCGATCAGGTGACATGTTCTGCAGCAGCTCCGCTCTCTGAGCCGGAGGACACGGCTCTGATTTATCACGTCTCCAGGTTTTAAAGTCGCTCTGCTGCTCAGAGGAGCATTTTCTCAATGTGTTGAACGTC
This sequence comes from Seriola aureovittata, assembly GCF_021018895.1. Taxonomy (NCBI): domain Eukaryota; kingdom Metazoa; phylum Chordata; class Actinopteri; order Carangiformes; family Carangidae; genus Seriola; species Seriola aureovittata. Next base: position 2,239,655 of record NC_079367.1, on the reverse strand, counting down.
TCAGTAAAACAAGGCGCCAACATCAAGACGTCATGAAGCCAAGAGACGTTTATCTATACAGCTCCATTCAGACAAAGAGCTTCACAGAGGAACTGAATGTAAAACTGCATTTAAACAAGCAAGAAAATAAATAGTTGTATATTTCATTTATTGGAAATCTATCAATAAAGTCCTGAATTGAATGACCAGCAGAGTCTTTGGTTTCACGTCTTGTCCAGTTTGATTAGCATCTTTTTCTAATGTCTGGTGCAGGTTCTGCTGTGACCCCGCCCGTTTTTGATGATGTCACGTTAGCTTTAGCGGCTCTTCGCCTGTTATTTAAGTCCGGGTGTCGGTGAGAGACGCTCCTTCTTGGCGTTCACTTCTGAGCTAGCAGTGCTAATGTTAGCTGTTCCGTTAGCATTATGCTATATACATTGTTTTCATCAGCTCTCTAGTGATGATCGGATCTTAAAGTGATGAAAAATGTTTATAAATTTCAACCGGATTATGTGAACTGTGGAGATTTTACTGAATCACTTGGAGAAAATACAAATGGCGGAGTGTCGTTCCGGCAGCTTTACACCTGTGGTGTCAGTGAGCGGCGGCTCGTCCGGGAGACGTCAGTGTTCCTGTGCTCGCTGTTTGTGACTTTAACCCCGGACAGAGTCTGTCCAGAGATCAGTGTCTGACCCTGCGAGGGTAGAACTGCTCTTTTGTTCAGCCTGTAGCACGTGACCAGATCTGCTGTGCTGTCGGTCTAAAGCTGGTTCAGGCTGGACCAGGAAATAGTTGTTGGCGAGGAGCTCATTAATTACGCAAACGCCTTTCATGTCCCTGGATGTGATGGTCGGCCGGCTCTGGGCCGGCTCTGGCCCAGCAGCGTGGGAAGCAGCAAACAGTTTCTGGTCGTCTTGTATTTGAGTTCAGAGATTCTTTTTTCAAACCCTGTGATTTTGGGGCTGAGCGCGGCACAGCTGGTCAACAGACTGTAAAGGTCCGCCGTCCCAGTCCACCGCTCTGACACTGTCCTCTGTCCCAAAGCTAAACTTTCATCCCTCTGTCGACATCTTCGTTAGCGGCTGTGTCACCGCTAATGTCTCTGTTTGGAAGAATATCCAGGAAAGAGTTGAGAGCTGAGGAGAGCAGGTCTGAGCTGCTGATTTACAGCCGCCAGCGTCTGACTGTAAATCACCTTAACGAGCGGAGAGAAGACGACTTCACGTCATCACTGTGACTGAAGACACGAGGCTGCACTTTCCATCAGTGTGAAGTTTCCTCCTGTGATCACATGACCACTGACATGTTTAAAGTCACTGATGTGAGAAGAAGGTCCATCTTTATTTACAGTCTGTGGTTTGGACTGTGTCTGCAGTGTGTCTCACTATTCAATCAATCAATCAATCAATCAATCAACCCCCTCCCTTGCGCTCTCTCTCTCTGTGTGATTGATCATGCAGTTGGACGTTTCAATAAAAGCATCAACACCTCTTCCGGCAGGAAGTGTCTCCGTGGTTACAGAGAAGCCTGCAGGGTGTTCACAGTGAGGGGCGGAGCTTCAGTCAACCTCATCATGTGACTGTTGGAGCCTCAGAATCCTGGTTTTGTTTCTCTGGTGGATTTAGTCTTTAACCCAGTTTTAGTTTCAGCTCAGATCCTGGTCTGGAGGGTTTTTCCATTTGTTTAAGGTGAACCAGAAGGGGGGGGGGGGGGGGTGAGTTTGGTGCAATTCATCATGTTGTCGAGAAAGTTATGACTCTGACGGAAAACATTCAGAGTGAGATGTGAGGGGAAAGAGGGGGGAGAGTGTCTGACCACAGACAGAGATGGAAACTAGAGAGGAGGAGGAGGGGGAGGAGTTTAGCTCAGAGTCAAACTTTAAAGAGGAGGAAACTTGAGTTTCTTCTCATAATGACTTTACAGGATGTTGATCTTTCAACATTTCTTCCCCTGAACTTCATTATAAATAAAATATTCATCATCATTCATGTTCTATAAGTTGATCAGTGTCGATTAAAGTCACATGACATGAGTCCTGGGTATTTACCTGCTCAGATCAGCCGTGACGTGAACACAACTTCACCCTCTTTTCTGAGCTGTAACCACGGTTACCAACCGCCCCAATTTTCCGGGGATTGTTCTCCTTTTTTTTGAGCGACTGTCCCAGAAAGTGAATTTTCTTTCCCAGGACATGAATTGTCCTCGTTTTTGTGAAGATGCATAGTTTCAATAAAACCTCATTAGTTTCCTTCTTCTGCTTTTCTGTTTTCTACCTGGTTACGTCCAGTCTGTAAATCTGTGTCTGTAAACAAACGAAGACTGGATCAACGGGATGGAAAGACATCTATATCAATATTATAGAAATACATAAATACACAAATAAATAAATGCAGCTATGACATAAATCCTGAAATAAATAAATTAGGTGATAAATATATTAATACATTTAAATATAAATATATAAGTGAGTCAATAGATAAATATCTCTTTATTTCCAAATGCCACATTTATTTTATTTTCACTGAATTTTGCTTCAGTGCATGTCATGGTGCTGTTGCTTTGGTCTAAATCTGTGAGATAGCCACGCCCCCTCATTTGAATATAATAGATGGGAATAAAAAGGAAATGGAAATAAATGGTTCATTTGGAAATAAAAGCCCCCTGAAATAAATATAAATGTAAAATAATAAGATATTTTATTTATTTATTTATTTATATATATAATTCTACATTTATTTCCTAATTTATTTATTTCAGGATTTAATTTTGCACAATCACTTGGATTTAAAGATGAACTGATTAGATTTTGGTGGTCAAAGGTCAAAGGTCAAGGTCAGTGTGACCTCAGAAAACACTTTTTAGCCATTACTCAAGACTTCACACAGATGGTTCATGTTTCCTCTGACTCTGGATGAACAGGAAGTGGCGGAGGGATACGACCACAAGGAGGTGAATCTAGTTTTAATGTGAAAATCATGTTAAAGGAAATATGAATCATAGCAGAGGATTTTAAAACATGTCTGGAGAAAATGTTTAACTGATCAAATGATAATAAATAATCAGCAGCTGGTTCTCTGAGCTACTGAACTCAGTTTGTCACACAGACTTTACTCGGGCGGGACGCCAAAGAATATTTGAAGTATTTTAACATTTTTTTATTATGAGACAAACAGAGACGTTAGAAGACCCCCCCCCCCCCCCCCCCCCCCGACAGCCCCCAGGTCAGATTTATTTCTGTGGGAAACACTGGAGGTATGAGAGAAGTTGGCTGCTCTCTGTTCTTGGCTGCAGGATGTCGTTCACAGTCACAGCAGACAACTGTTGTGATCAATAGCTCCTTTGTGTTTCATCCAGCTGCTGCTGAAACTTCGACCTCGCGCTGCAACCGGCACGAAGACGCACGTTTCTCTACGTGTCCGACTGTTCCTTTAATTTAAAGCTGCGGCTGCTCAGTGTCGGCGAGCAGGTCGGACATCTTCCCTCCCTGTTAGCAGCATGTTGTTCATGTTAATGTGGTTCTGTTTGCATGTTTCAGAGGCGGCAAACATCCGTGTGTGTGTGTGTGTGTGTGTGTGTGTGTGTGTGTGTGTGTGTGTGTGTGGACAGTAGACCTTATGAGAGCAGCATGTGGAGATTTATGCTGTGTACATCTGCAGGTTATTATTGTGATTCCTCAGCATCAAACCCAGCTGCAGGGTTTATATTATTGTTTGCCCCCCCACACACACACACACACACACACACACACACACACACACACACACACACACACACACTCCTGCCCCTCCCTCCAGGGCCAGAGTTCCTGCATACAGAGGACGCCCTCCTACCGGCCTGATCCCACTGAACAAAAGCTTTCACAAAGGCTTGGAAACATTTAATAACGTGGTTCAGCTCTGCAGTGTCTGCAGTTTGTCTGTTTGTCTTTATGAGGTCGTTGACCTCCAGGAGCCGAACCTCAGTGGTTCAGTTCTGATTCTCTTTAATTCATACGATTAAATGAAAGTTCAGGAGTTCAATATTCCTGCTCCTTTAACTTTAGTCGTCAACTGCTGGTAAAAAGATTTTTGTCTTTAGCAGCTACTACTACTTCTAATAATGATAAAAATAATAATAGCAATAATATTAATAATGATAATAATAATAATAAACTTTATTTGTTTAGCACCTAGAAAGAAAAGAAGTGCTAAATGTCAGAGCTAGCTACAGGCTGAGGTGAAGATTTCTTTTAATAATACGTCTGTGATCTCTGCAGGTCGTAGTGTCACAGTGGGGGGTGGGGGGGGGGTGGCGTTATTTTGGCTTTAAACAACTTCCTGGAAAACTGAGACTGTCAGTCATGTGGTAGTTCTCTGTGGTGTTCATCGCTATGAGCAACTCCTGTTAATGACTTATACTAATGTTGATATAAAAAAAAGATCAGTGTGTCTTTAAGTTGCTTTTTTATTTTGACAGTCTGCGTACAGCTTCCTGTTTGGAACATTAGAGAAGTTTATCTATTGAACTCGGTGGCAGCAGGATGTCGGTTAAAGCTGAAACTCAGTAGCTGAATCATTAATGTCTGTCACACGTCTGATCAGGTTTATATCTTCATGTTGCCAGGAGCTTGTCGTCGTCTGCAGAGGCAGAGAAGAAGAAAACTGTGACGTTTACCAACATATGCAATATCTTTCAGAATGTCAAAATTATTTTTTTCATTATTGTTTTTTGGTCTGCTCTGCTGCAGAGTCCGATTAGATTAATAAAAAACCTGAACCATAAAATAATATAATTATGTACTATTTAAAAAATTAATATCGTCTATCACGATATTTGACTTGAACTAAATCAAGATATAAATTTCAGATGTCAGGCCTATAGTCTCAAAACAACACATGTAAAGTTTTAACATTAGCCACCATTAGCTAGTTTCATTACTAATGGGTAATGTTTGAAATATTATTATTATTATAATAATAATGATAATAATAATAATAATAATAATAATAATAATAATAACACATTTTGTTTGTGTCTCTGCTGGAGGAGCGTTTTAAAAACTTCCAGTTGAAACTCCTACAGTCCTATCTACCAATCATTTCATGTTTCTCTGTGGCATACATTCATCATCATCCTCATCCTCATCATCATCCTCATCATCATCCTCATCATCATCCTCATCCACGTCATCATCCTCATCATCATCCTCATCATCCTCATCATCCTCATCCACATCATCATCCTCATCATCATCCTCATCATCATCCTCATCATCATCCTCATCCACGTCATCATCCTCATCATCCTCATCATCCTCATCATCATCCTCATCATCATCCTCATCATCATCCTCATCATCATCCTCATCCACGTCATCATCCTCATCATCATCCTCATCATCCTCATCATCCTCATCATCATCCTCATCATCATCCTCATCCTCATCCACGTCATCATCCTCATCATCATCCTCATCATCCTCATCATCCTCATCATCCTCATCCACATCATCATCATCATCCTCATCATCATCATCATCCTCATCATCATCCTCATCATCATCATCCTCATCCACGTCATCATCCTCATCATCATCCTCATCATCCTCATCATCATCCTCATCATCATCCTCATCATCATCCTCATCATCCTCATCATCATCCTCATCATCATCCTCATCCTCATCCACGTCATCATCCTCATCATCATCCTCATCATCCTCATCATCATCCTCATCATCATCCTCATCATCATCCTCATCATCATCCTCATCTTCATCCACGTCATCATCCTCATCATCATCCTCATCATCATCCTCATCCTCATCCACGTCATCATCCTCATCATCATCCTCATCATCCTCATCCTCATCCTCATCATCATCTCTGACTTCCTGTGTGTCATCAGCTCCTCAGACGTTTCTGTTCTCTGGTTCTGATGTTGAGACGTGTGTGTGTGTGTGTGTGTGTGTGTGTGTGTGTGTGTGTGTGTGTGTGTGTGTGTGTGTGTGAACGTGTCGTTTTCCCTCCGTCGGTGTCGTTTCCATGGAAATGTGATGGTACACATCTGGCAGCCTCTGTGGTAGAAAACAGATGCTGATGTTTTTCTTCAACCTACAGATCCTCTTATTGATTTCTTCTTCTTCTTCTTCTTCTTCTTCTTCTTCTTCTTCTTCTTCTTCTTCTTCTTCTTGTCCCTTTCCCTTTTCTTTCTTACCGTTTCTTTGCTGTGTGGTCATTCCAGTTCACTTCAGATGAGAGCCAGCTCATTCCAACCCCCCCCACCCCCCACTCTTTGCCCGCCCCCCCGTGCTGTGTAGCATTGCGTAAGACATCTGGCAGCCACCCCTCCACCTAACCGCTGTGTGATTAAGCCACATGTGGAAATGCTCTCTCTGCTGTCTTGAGTTTTCACCCAGCCCCGTCCAAATATTTACCCCGTGTCTCATCTCCTCTGCAGCACACAGTGTGCAGCCCGGCGGAGAGGCCGTCGTCGAACAGACTGTTTGTTACCGTGGAGACGGAGAGGACGATGTGGATGATTGAGGAGGCTTGACCTGTTGAGCAGCTGCTTTGTTGTTTCTGCTGAGAGTAAAGACTGGTCTGGATTAGAGTTGATCCCTGTCAGCGGGTGACGGTGGTCGCAGCCGTTAACACAGTCGCTGCGTTTCGCCCCCAAAGCCTCTTCATGTTGATTCAGTGAACACAGGTTCAGTTTGTTCATGGACGACGCTCGAGCAGCGTCCTCAGTATTTATATATCGCTGCATGTTAAAGTAGGGCTGGGTGATGAATCCAATTATTAATTCATTAATATACCTACAAAAACCCTCCCCCCATCCACTTCCTGGTTACGTTTACGGCGTACGTTAGCGACGTAGGAGTGCGTCATCTTCAGTTGAGACTTGAGTTACTGAATATGTTGAATATTTTATTAAAATGTTGAATTTATGTTTAATGGTTTTCAGGACGTTGGTGAACTGCAACATATTTAGTCTCCTTTATTTTTAGTTATTATTTTTATATTCTGATTATGTTCAGTAGTTTTCAAAAGGTTGTGGCGGGACACTAATGTTACAACAGAGTTGATCTTATTTATTTTGATCCAATTTGTTTTTATTAATTTTTATATTATATATTTAGATATGATTTATTTTATTTATTCATCTCATTTTTTTTACTTATTTTTAATTAGTTTTTCCATTGAATTGTGTTTAAAGTTCAGTAGAGGTGTTGGGTTAGGGGTTTTAATCGAGCAGCCGTATAAACAAGTTATTGATGAGTATCTGCAGTTCTGTTACCTGATCAGTTTGAAATGTTCTTTTAGATTAGGAAGATTAGGATTGTTGCCTTGGTTACAGACCAGGTTTGGGTTTGATTGTTGTTATCGTTGTGACTGTGCGGTCAGTGTCTCCATGGGACAATATTTCAGTAAGTAAAGAGTGAAAGAGACTCAGCTCGGTGGGGTCGGGTCTTAAAGGAGCTATGTGTTAGTTTTGCTATTGCTACATAGCTAACGTTAGCATTAGTAGCTGAACCCAGACACTTTCGGGGAGAACATCTGGACCCTCTGCTCCTGGTCCAGGCCTCAGTGCCGTGAAGGAGGCTGATCGGTCCGAGCTCTCGAAGCCACAATCAATAGCTTTTAAGTGGCTTTGCAGTTGTTTTGATCCCTGGTGAGAAATGGATATTGGGATCAATAAGTTCTCAGTTTCTCCACAGTAACAATAATCATGTGAGTGAGTGGAGAGATCAGAGGTGTCTGCAGAGCTCCAGGTCCAGCAAGTTGTGCTCCAGGTCTGTGGTGGGGCTGGGATCAATATCATGATTATAAGTAACAGCTTTGCTAATTTAACTAATTACTGCATTTCTCTGCAGCAGGTTGGAAAGTGTTTCGGTCGTGAAGCTCTTTTATTGATGAAGCAGGAGTCTGAAAACCGGGAGCAGGAGTCCACAAGTTTAAATGGTTGTTTAAAGGTTAAGACTCGGTTTTAGGATCCGGTCTAGGTTCAGGTTCTGGGTTGGGTTTAGATATTCAGTTGCGATGGTGACTGTAGGTGAAGGGCCGAGTATTATATCAATGACTGGCCCCCACACAGATAGGTTATACAGTCAGGGGTTATAAGGTGTGATGTCATGACTCATCAAACTTAAATCTGAGATGAAGAGTTTTGTTCTTGAAGCTCAGCATGGTCCCGGTCTTGGTCTTGGTCCTGGTCTTGGTCCTGGTCCCGATCTTGGTCCTGGTCCTGGTCTTTGTCTTGGTCTTGGTCCTGGTCCTTGGTCTTGGTCCTGGTCCCCCCGGTCCTGGTCCCGGTCTTGGTCCCGGTCCTGGTCCTGGTCTTGCTCCCGGTCCTGGTCTTGGTCTTGGTCCTGGTCCAGGTCTTGGTCCCGGTCTTGGTCCAGGTCTTGGTCCCGGTCTTGGTCCCGGTCCTGGTCCTGGTCTTGCTCCCGGTCTTGGTCTTGGTCTTGGTCCTGGTCCTGCTCTTGGTCCTGGTCCCCGTCCTGGTCCTGGTCTTGGTCTTGGTCCTGGTCTTGGTCTTGGTCCTGGTCCTGCTCTTGGTCCTGGTCCCCGTCCTGGTCCTGGTCTTGTGACCCCCCTCCCTACACAAACACAGTCTGTGAGCCACTGAGATCCGAGCGTTTTGTCTGAGTAACAACATCCTGGAGAGTTTCCACTCGGAGCGGGGGGGGGGGGGGGCATTCCCCCCCGCCGCTCTGGCAGCTTTTCAAACGCATTGAGCCGTTGCCACGTTTAACCCCCCGGGACCAGGGGCTTAGTCACAGGGAGCCGAGGCCGGGACTCTGCAGGGTTTAGTTTGGCACCAACACACGGGACTGACCCGCTGCTTGTACCAGCGGGGACCTTGGCTGACCCGAGTCTGCTGGCCCCTCCCTGACCGGGCTCGGCCCGGCGCTGCTGAGCGGCTCTCAGGGTTTCATTTCATCCTCAGTGACGACGCTCAGGTGGAATATTTAATATGTAATAATAGTTTTAGAATTTCTGTTATAAATGAGCCAGGTCTGAAAACAAACATGAGTCTACCAAAGCAGTTTGAGCTCGACCTATAGGGGGCGCCACAAACACCAAAATATGTAGCTCATCATCAGTGGGCGTGGCCTATTCATCAATGTTTGCTATCTGAAGCCTTTCCTCACTCTGCAGCTGAACGAGACAGAGACACAAAAATTGGCATCATAACAACAAATGACGAGTAAATGCTTCACGAAACATATGATCTCAGTCGGCCACATGGTGGCGCTTTAATTAACGGTCAAAATGGTGATGAGTATGAAAGGCGGCTCCCGCCACACGAGTCCTATTGACTTCAAATCGAACTCACACCGAGAAGGAAATACACTCGACAGAAATCCTCTGTGCTGACAGAAGCCGCCATCATGGATTTTATAGCTAAAATTCAGCTGCTTCTTTCTGTTCAGAACCTGCGAATATAATTATTATTTTTATTTTCAGAGTCGAGGATGAACTTTTAATGCTCAGAAGAAATAAAGTTTTTTCCTTGTAATAATAGAATTGTACCATGTAGAGAGGAGAGAGTACACAGGGACCAGAACAGCTGACTGTGTCGTTGTAATTAGGAAGCAGCTCGTTGTTTAGAGTCTAATGAACAGAGATTGAGTTTAAAGGACGTCATCAGGTCCGAGTCTCGGCTCCGAGTCGATGACAGGAAACAGTTTCCAGTCAGTCAGCTGATTCAGGATCTGGTCCTGAGCAGCTCCTTCCTCCTGCCCCAGTAGATTAATGTTCCCTCCTCCCATCATGACGTGAACTGATCCCTCAGAGGTGATGGAGCCTGAGGTCAGAGTCTGCTGGATGGGGGCAGGATGGCGTCATGAGCCCCCCCCCCCCCCGGCAGCTCTCCACTTCTGTCCGTCTGAGGGACAGATTGATCTGCAGTCCATTACTTCATCATACACCACTCTGATTAACTGCCCAGAGCATGTGACCTTGCAAAACCAAAGGGCATTCAGCTCCGGCCCAGCTCCGGCCCAGCTCTGGCCCGGCCCTGACCCGGCTCTGACCCGGCTCTGGCCCGGAGCCTGTCTGTGCTGTGAAATGGCACCTAGGAGGAAATCAGAACCATGCGCTCGCCTCGCCGTCTCTGCTGCTGGAAGTCATTTCAGATTACGCTCAGTTTCTGGCGCGGCGTCGACTTCAGACAAACACACGAGCGAGCATGAAGGCACGCAGGGCCCGGGGGGGGGGGGGGGTTCCCGCCCTGAGGAGGTCCACAGATTCAAATGGAAGATTTTTGATTGGTCAGGCTTGATACATTTCCTGTATTAGCTCTGATATAGAATAAAAAAGGAAAATGAGACATTCATGGAAAGACTTTCCACCTTTTTCAGATTAAACTACTTCACAGAAATTCTGTCTTGAGTTGACCTTTGACCCTGCGGTTGTCTCTGATGCTGAGTATGTGGCTGCAGCTGAAGTCGGTGGTGACGGAGCAAATCAAAACCCGCAGAACTGAATGTTTCCATCTGTCTCTGCTCCGTCCATCCTGCTGTGGCCTCACTCATGCGGCTTCCTCTTCCTCAAACTGAACAGTTTTCAAGACAAACTTCATCATGGCGACGAGGCAGGAGACACAAACATACGTGTGATGAAGTCGGATACACTACTTCAGTTTTCTGCCTCAGTGACCCTGAACACTCTGATCTCTGAGCTCAGACACACAAGGTGGAAACTCTGTCATGGTGCTGATGGTTATTTCATCATCAAGTGTCTGTATTATGTAGAAACATCATGTGCACGTTAACGAGCTCTGACTGTGATTAAAGTGTGAGGTTGTGAAGGGAACAGAATTTAAACCTCAAAATAACTTTTCTTCGTCTCGTGAATCAGAAGAATATCAACCGAACACATATTTCTCATGAGTTCAGTGTGACTCCACAGTGTGACGGTGACGTAAAGCTGAGCTCGGCCTCTGAAGGAAAACAGGTCAAATAAAAGCAGTGAGAGGTCTGAGCTCACTGCTGCCCCCTGCAGTCTCTGCCGCCGCCGCCGACTCCTCCTGTTTCCTGTCGCCTCTTTATCTGGTAAATTCCTCTGATATTCAGCTTCTCTCTGTCGTCAAAGCTCGACCTTCCCTCCACATTCTTCTTCTTCTGTGGCCGCGTGTTGTTTTCAGTCAACACGGAGGAGGTGACTTCCTGTTTAGAGACAGTTAGGAAAAAAGTAAAATCTCTCCCTGCGCGGTGGGTGGACCTCAGGAGACCCGGGTCTATCCTGTAGGATATTGACCCCTCACCCCCCCCTTATCACCTCCCAGGCTGATCCCAGGTCAGCCCCCCCCCCCCCCCAGCTCTGTGACTCCAGGAGCAGAGTGTGAAATTCCTGGCGTGTGTTCAGCGGCCTCCGCCTCCACCCAGAGTCACAACAAATCAAATGCAGACCAGCTGTGATGATCGTGTTATTCACATGTAGAATGCTGCTTTAATCTCATTTATTACATGATTTATCTTAAATAAAATCACTGAATGAAGGTGCGGTGATGATCAGTAAACCGTCACCATGATCCTGGTGAATCTGGATGATGAGTTCTAAACCTGGTCCTTTGTTTTCCCAGGTCTTTAAAGGTGAATTTCAGCTCCCAGATTTCCTAAAAGAACAATCACAGGTACAGTAACATTTCTGCCTGTTGCTGAGCTTTTTCTTTTCTCCAAATTCAGCCTTTTTTTATTTTTAGTGAAACCATCTGTGGCTCAGTTGAAGATCACGTTTCAGATTTTCATCTGCTCTCAGTTCATCTCTTGATTTTCTCACCATCTAACGCGGCCTGTTGTTTTTGGTCTGTAGTGGTTTTTATTTTGTTTGTTAGTCTCTGTGTTTTGTCTTTTTGTCTCTCGGCTCAACAGCCTGATGTTGGCTGAAGAGCTGCTCCGCCCTCTGCTGGTAGTTAGACGTACCTACACCTGTTTTCTAAATGTTTTTTTTTCTGAATAGCGACTCTGCTTTATTTGCTAACACTGCATTTTGAATGGGGGTGGGGGGCGGGGGGGCGGGGTCAGTGAGTCAGCTGACTGGGCGGCGTCTTGGAGGATCAGGTTTCACACTGTGCACAGACTGAGAGCTGTAACCTCTGTCGTCTTCTCTTCCTCACAGATCCAGAAGTCTGCAGAGAGACCCAACCCCAGTTAGGAGCAGAGGGGGGGGGGGCACCACCTCAACACACAGGTACGACCGGACATGAGCGTTCACATAAACACACACTGTGACTAAATCAGTGTGAAAACACATGAGCTGCAAATACACACAACACAACAGGAAGTGTTTCCAGGGAGACACTAAGAATAAGATCAAATTATCAAATTATTATAAATAATTAAGTATTAATTAACTGCAGTTCTTAAGTGTCTGTTTAGTAACATATTATAATTAGATCAGTGAGAGCTTGAAACACCTTTTCATGACGTGAAGTGATTGTTTGGGCCCCTTTTATCTCCAACCGTTATGAAAACAAGATATCGAGATGAAATGATTATTGTGCCGAATTCTGATTCGCAACATATTTCTACATATTCCCTACAAAAACCATCCCCTCTTCCACTTCCTGGTTACGTTTCTGTGTACGTTAGCGACGTACGCAGAAGAGCTGTATATAGTATATAGTCAGTTACCGAGCGGAATAATAAGTTGAATATATGTGTTGGAGTTTTCATCATGTTGCTGTAGAGCAGTATAATATATTTGATTTAATTTATTTTGATCAAATTTATTTTTATATACTGAATATATGTTTAATAGTTTTCAGAAGGTTGTGGAAGTCCACTTACTTATTTTGATCTAATTTATTTTTATTTTGATATTATTTATTTAATTGTTTATTTTTAGATATTATAAATTACTTTATTTATTTCTCTTTTTAATGTATTATTGATTTATTTATTTAAAGTTCAATAAGTGTGTGGTGTTTTCAGTGTAAATGAGTTAAATAATCCTGATCAAAATAATTGTGATTATGATTTTTGCCATAATCCAGCAGCTCCAGACTTTCCCACCTTGAGGCAGAAGTTTTAGCTTTTTCCCATCGTTGTGTAATTTCTAGAATATCCAGGAACATGAAGGATTGTGGGTTTGAACATTTTTTGCTGATGTGAGAATATATTCAATATATTGGCATTGAGTGTAACTTCATCAGATCACAGCTGGAGGCTTCACGTATCCACAGGGTGAAAAACGACCCTCTCACCATCTGATGCTTTGAACATACGATTAGAAAAACATGAACGGTAGTTGTTCATCAGACTGTGATGAAACTCTGATCTTCATCTTCCCGTTTCAGGACCTGGTGCGTGGAAGAGAAAATCATGGACATCGTCTCCATCTCACCGTCTGCGTCTCAGAGGTCACATGACCACAGTCTCCTCCACCAATAATCGTCTCTGGAGAACTCTCGGCCTTCGATATTGTACTGTACAAAAAAATAATCCTGGTTCTCACAACCACAGAATGTCTGCTGATTGTTATTTTGGTGTCACATCACACTCATTGATTTTTAGAAACGATCTCTGGCTATTTAGAAAAAACAACTTTGTGATCCTGTTGTAAGAAGCTGCAGTGACCTGAAATCACAACAAGTATTTATGAATGGAAAATTAGCTTTTGGAAGATGCAATACCTATTTTAATGTTTAATGTTTTTTTTTCATGCCTTTGTATTTGTGCAATGTCATGGGTACTGATCAGTTTGAAGTATCGACCGTGATAAATACTGCTTTTTTTTTTAACCCTGCTGTCAGTCTGAGTCTTTTCTGTTTGAAGAGGGGAAACGTGGAAACAGTCAAACACATAAAGGACATTAAACATTAAATATAAAACATAACAAGGTCCAGAAGAAGAAACAGAAACTTCTTTACAGGCACGAGGCCGGACGACCATCCCGCCACGTTCAGTGTGTCGTTTGTACCAATAAGGTTCAATCAAGGAGCAGAGGAGCCAGATGCACAAAACACCTGGAGTTAAGATTTTCTTTAAGTCTGAGTTAAGGTTTCCTTAAAATAAAAACACCCTTAAGTCTTCTCCTTAAAGTTTCTTTAAAATGTTCACTTAAGTATTTCAGGTCTTCTCCTGATCTCAGTCTGATACTTAAGGAATCACTTAAAGTCAGTTAAACTTTAGTGACCAAACTAAGGAAAAAGCTAAAGGAACCTCAGACTTGATCTTAACTGCAGTGTGACCTTTGTTTATGGTGATACATGAAGAACAGTGTTCCTAATGGCTGCCAATCAACAGTCTCCATGGAAACGGGAGAATTATACCGCCGCAAAATATGTAACTGCTATAAATTACTTTACGTTTTTACTTAACAGAGGAAACCTTTTAAGAGATTCTGTGCAACAACTTCAGCTAAGGAGAAATTAAACCTTAAGAGTCAGACTTCAGTAGAAAACTGGCTCCTGGTCCGGGACTTTAGTTTAGACTGTATCTATAGATATTCCTAAATAAAGTTTAATCACACACAGAGGTTATATAAATAATATTAGTCTAACTCAGTACTAGCAGATTTAAGGTGTCTGGGCAAGTGATGGAAACGACCCTGGTGATGTTTGAGTGGTTAACCACACCCTGTTTCCAGAATCATCAAAGACTTTTATAATATATTGAATAAAAATGTTCAAGATTTTCAACATGTTTCCCATGTTAATGCTGTTTCCTATTTCCCATCCAGGCAGGTGGACAAAAAGTAATTTAACAACAATAATCTGTGTGAAAATCTAGATTATTGCAAAGTAACATTAATACGTCCTGATTTCATTTTAAATGTTGGCTCACTCTCTTCAAAATAAGATGAGGTGTGTCATTTCCTGCCACCATCTTTGTTTGGATTCAGGTAGTAGAGCTACACTTCATCCAGCTCGAGCCTCTCCACCACTGCGACATACTTTTCCATCTGTGGGTCCGTAACGCAGCAGTGACATCACCACAGGACTTTCTGTTTGTCCTGTCTAATTATATTAAACTCTCATATTACTGTCTCCAAATCACGTATGAGAAGCTGCCGAGGCCAAAACTTAATACTTCACTTGCACATACATGTATACACATGTACAATATATATACATGCATATACACACATAGTTATGCATGTGTACACACACACACACACACACATGGAAGTTGATAACACAAGGTGGCGCACCAACCATCAATTATCATAAAAGGAGTAAAGACATCAATGCAGGTCAGGCTGAAGTTGTCTGCCGCCTGACCCTAATGTCCCGCCCACTGAATCATCTGATTGGTTAATGTCACAAGTAATAGCCTATTGAAGCTGAAGGCGGCTGTGAGCACGGTCACAGACTGGAACAGCTGTGGTTAACGAGCAGAGCTATGGATCGAAGATAAGTCAGCAGACATCACTGAAGCTGGAATAAACATCACAATCCTCTTCTACGTCGGATTTTGGTTCCGATGGAATTAATGTGTTTAACTCTGCAGCACAGATACATTTTATCCCTTTCTACACCATGAGGTTTTCATGCCTTACATTACTATGAAGTCTTATGCCTTATATATACTTATACTATGATGTTTTTACGTTTTTATGCCTTACTATACCACACTGTAAAAATTAAAAAAAAAAAAAAACAGTCAAATGATTGTCAGCAGCGGCTGCCAAACAAAACCTGTAAAATGAAAGTAAAAGATCCTAATTCAAATAAAGTGTGAAAACAATAAATTTACAGAAAGTTTCATTAATATTTCTACTGAGAAAAACTGTTATTTCACAGATTCCTCCTAAATTATTATGATCAAACGCCATCAATAAAGTGAATCCACTCAAGTTCAAATCAAATCACTTAATTTTATTATTAGGAAAAAGTTCAATTAAATATTAACACAAGCTTAATATTGTAAAGTAAACCTTTTGTTTTGGAAGACAAAGTAAAAAATACTGTGTAAAACATTAAAATCATCTCAAACTTCAACTTGCAGTATTTGTGTCAACATTGACTCTTTAAGTGTAAAATAATGTTAAAACCTGTAGAAGCTCAATCTAAATACAATATTTACTGATTCAGATCAATTTTCTTACATTTCTCATAAAATATAATAAACTGAAGAAATGCAAATTAAACTGTTAAGTCTCTGTATGTAGTCTTTCAACTAAAGTGGGGTTGGAAACTTAATTACAAATAACATACACACCACTATTGACTTTATAACACTTTTATTTAATATATTCAGATGTAAATTTACAATATCAACCAATTATTCATAAATAGTTCTTCAGAGCCCCGGGATGATCTGAAGAACTAAAACTGGCATTTCTCCATTGGTCTATCTGCCTGTTAAGGTTCCTATAATGAGGAGGTGATGACGTCACCTCTGAAAGAGGGGGGCTGTGGAGCTGAGGGGGGGGGCTGTGGAGCTGAGGGGGGGGGGTCTGTTGTTTTTAGCTTCAGTTTGATCTTGTTTTCCACAGTATTCTCCATATAGTTCTGACAACACATGTGGACAAACATTAAACTATCTTTTATGTCAGAATCCAACTATACAGTGTATTAATAAGTCAAATCACAACAAACCACAAAGATCAATGAATCTTTACCAGAAGTGACGGAGCAGATGAAGAAAAATCCACCTTCAAACTGCCAGTAATCAGCTGGATCCTTGGATCATCTGGGGGAAAGAAATAACAGCCTAAAGATGTTGTTTAATACTTTTATCATATATTATTATTATCATCCCCATATAAGATGTTTTACCCTCCTCTTCCCCTTTTAAAAATGTGCCGCAGTAACACGTTTACTCAGAGTACATCACCTTTCATCACCAGCAGTGAGGGACCGTTTACGTGCTGACGTCACTGTAGCGTCTCCTCGCCAGTCTCTGGAGTTTCTGTTACCGGTAGAGTTTATTGCTGCTCTATCTGAACACAGTTAATGTTGTTGTTTTCTTCATTACAGTGACTAACTACCTGCTGTACATTTAAACTGAGCAGTTCTGCTGCAGCACCCACAGCTCTCTGCTGCTTATAGCGACTTTCACTGTTTAGAACTGATTGTTACTTTAGCTTAGCAGCTAGCTCTGGCTTCTCTCTCTCTCTTGCTCAGTGTGTCTCGGACCAACAAATTAACTTGTTCATAAGAGTCATAGGCGGCGCCAGCAATGGGCCCGGGCTCACCCATTCAAGCCAATCAGAAGAATATGTTTTGGGGATTAAAATGTTCATCTAATTGCCAGCTTTAGCTGAGCTCATGTGAAAGCTAACTTCTCAGTCAATCAGCAGCTTTCTATCATACGTGAGTGCCCGCCCCCAGGCTGCGTCATCAGCATGTGACCCAATTAAATGAATGAGTTAGTTCGCGCGCAAACAGTCAGGAAGAAAGAAATGTGAAACTTTACAGGTAAAGAGAAAAGAGAGAGACGGAGTTTAAGATGGCGAAACAGAGCAGTTACTTGGCTTTTTTAACAAAAGACGTCGTGTTGAGGAAGAGGAAACTCCACTTGAGTTAAATACAAGTGCTAGTTTAAAGGCCAGTTCAGCCGTCCGACCCCGATCCCAAAGCAAAGCTAGTCTTCCTCCTCCTTCATCCTCCTCCTCCTCCTCCTCCTCCATCCATCCCCTCACAGTCATGTCAGCAAGGGAAAGAGAAAGGCAAGTAATGTTAACGGCAGTGTCTCTGTCTGTTTGTCTGTCTGCAACACTATTGGCAGCAGCAGACAAAGGGAACATATGATGGCGTTATGTGTTATAGGAGGCAGGGTTCAGGGTTCAGGGTTCAGGGTTCAGGGTTCCCCGACCCAGAAACATGTCCCAAGCGCCCCAAGACCTGTCAAGCATAGATGAGCCGGCGACCCAGCCCAACCTCAGCTCCTTCCCACCCACAGACATATTGGGGAAAGCTAGAAGTTTTTCTGCCAAGTGGTATTCAAAATTCCCACGGCTAGAATATAGCATCTCAAGAGATGCTGTGTTTTGCAAGCTCTGTCGTCATTTCCCTGAAGCAGCACATGAGCGATCAATTAATGGTTTCAAAGACTGGAAACATTTTTCGGAGTTTTGTGCCAAACACAAAGCCAGCAGGGCACATGCTGCAGCGCTGGGTAAAATGGATGGATATAAGCAAAGTCATCAGCCAGGACGGGGAAATGTTATTAACCAACTGAACAATGATGCCAGCCAGTCCTTCATTGAGAGAAATAGACAGCATCTTATGGTGGTAATAGATCTCGTCCTGTTCTGTGCCAAACAAGAAATCCCATTGCGTGGGCATCGGGAAAACCCAGATACTTTAAACAAGGGTAACTTCCTAGAACTACTTAATCTAGTTTCTAAATATGACCCAGAAATCAAAAGGCGCCTGGGTGAATTACCTAACAATGGGAAAATACTGCACCACGATATACAAAATGAGATTTTGGAAATCGCTGCATCACTACTTATCAAGAAAATAAAATCAGATTTGCATGATGAGCCCGACACATTATGCCATTTTAGCAGATGAGTGCAAAGACTTGTCAGAAAGAGAGCTAGTGGCAGTATGCATCACATACCTGCACAAGGGGGCAATGAGAGAACGGGCTGTGGGATTTGTGGAAACGGCCAACATGACTGCAGAGGCAATATCAGCTAAGACTTTAGAAGTGGTGGAGCCACTGCAGCTGGACTCGGCTCTGTGCGTCGGATTTGGGTTCGATGGCGCATCTGTCATGTCGGGGAACAGAGGAGGGGTACACGTGATTTTGAAGAAGACGTTTCCTCACGCTGTATATGTGCATTGCAACTCACACAGACTTAATCTCGTCCTGTGCACAGCAGCGAAAGTGTCCCCTGGTATTTCAACTTTTTTTGGTGTCATAAATAGCCTGCATACTTTTATGACGGGGGCGCACAGACACGCAAAATTTCTGGAAATTCAAAAGCAGATGCGACCTGGGAAAAAACCGCTGGAGCTGGAGCAATCCTGTGATGTGCGGTGGAGCTCGTGGTCAAATGCAGTCAGTAAAGTGTTAACACTCCTAGGACCTATTTTGGAGACCCTGGCCACATTCTGTGAAAGTTCAGGCCAAACAAAAATTGAAGCCGACTCACTGCTGCATCAAATACAAACAAAAAAGTTTCTGTTTCTCCTCATTACATTCAACCAGCTATTTGAAGTCAGCGACTTTGCCACTAAAGGCTTGAAATCTTCCACATTATCAGTTACAGATTGCATAGATCTGATCGAAGGGCTCAAGGACAAATACACAAAATTCAGGAACGAAAATGATGCATTTGATAAAGTCATGGCACTGACAGATGAGCTGATGAATAAACATGAGATTGTGCGCTGGGATAGGTTGCCGGCCAGGTTAGAGAGCACGCATGTTGATTCTACTGTGGGCAAATCATCACCTGTACAGCAAAACTCTGACCTTCAAAATATATGGAATGATATCCTGGACAAGCAGCTGATGGAGCTGAACTGACTCATATGGCTTCATGAAAGCTGCTGCTGCCTTTATGCCACATTCAGAGCCCTTTGGTGATAAGGCGCATATATATCCAGCAAGCCTGCGCGCACTTTTCCATCCCCGTGGAGGATGCAGAGCTCATCGTATTTGTGCAGCAGCTTAAAAGAAAGGCACAAGCCATCTCTGGTGAGCAAAAGGAACATTTTCCCTCACTTTTTGAGGTGCTTGATGCATGTCCCAGAGATATCTTCCCCAAAATGAACGGACTACTTCGTGCGCTCCTCACCCTCCCCATGACCTCATGCACTGTGGAGAGACTGTTTTCAGCTGTCGACAGGATAAAAACTTGCACCAGAGCAACAATGCTGACAGGCAGACTGAACTCTTTGTCACTGCTGTCTTTCGAAAAGGAACTGACCGCTTCACTGCGATATAGTGACATTTTTTAAAGTGTTCATCTCCAAACCTGCCGTCTCAAGCTGTAAAAGCCCCAAAGTTATATAGATCTATTTCTGAGCTGTGAGCTGTTAACTTGCATTATCTAAATAATCAGTCATGTTTCCTATTGTTAATTGGAATTGTTCTGTCTCTCTCTCTCTCTCTCTCTCTCTCTCTCTCTCTCTCTCCCCGTTTCGAGTTGTAACATTGTTGGTTGATTGGTTAAATAAATGGAGAGAGGCGAAACCTCCAAAGATATATTTCCGTTTGCATATGTTTAGTGTCGTCAATAAGAGAGAGAAATGAAACCTGCTGAGTTATAGGTCCTTGTCCAGTTCAGCACTGAGCTGAGGGCAGCGACACAGGAGCCACTCAGGTGAAGAGTCACGGATGCCGTTGCAGGTTGCAGCGCGTGCTGTGTTTTTCCTTTTTTAATTGGCCCATCCATTTGTCTTTAGGCCCACCCATTCACAAAATCCTGGCGCCGCTACTGGTCTCTGGAACATGGGGAACAATGAGGAACTGGCTGATGCCCGGCGATGGGAACCATGAGCGGGAGGCTGGAGACAACAGTCCAGACCAAGCGGCAGCTGCGCGGGAGACTTCTGCTCCTCAGTGTGTTTCCTGGTCCTCTCTGTCTGAGTGAACAAGTGTGTACAAGACAGTTTCACTCAGTCACTTCACTCATTCACCTCTCAGCAGCTGCTTTAAGCTTTAAACCAGCTGACAACATTAACACATACTAGCAACACACAGTAAAATTAGCTTCTTCTACATTGAATTAAATGCTGTTATAGCTAGCGCGCTAATCGCGGTTAGCTTTTCACTTTAACACGTTAATGACGCAGTATAAACACACATACTTGATGACATTTGTCGGAGTCAGCGGTTCATTTCTCCGGTAAGTACATTTTGTTTGAAGCCTATTTCTTTACTAGCCAAAATTAGCATCCCTGTTAATATCACGGTTCAGGTGAAGATGCACCTTGCTAACCAAGCTAGCCAGCTAGTGCTAGCGTTAGCTGATAACTTAGCGATTGCTATGCTAACGGTACCTGGCCCCGCTGGGCAGGTAACCTGTGTCCACCTGGGTTAACCTGGGTTAGCCCGTGGAGGTGTTCAGTCACAGCCCAATAGAAAGGTGAATTTAATCGATGTTAATCTAATGACGCTTGTGTTTGTGTTTCTCCACGTGACCCAGTTTAATTGATCTGCGTTAGTGTAATGAGCAGAGTTAATGTCAGTTAATACATTGTCCATCAAGACTTCATGGACATCCTTAGTTCTCTAATGTGCTGTGATGATGATGATGATGATGACGGTAGAAAACCTCCCACTTCATCTTCCTCTGATGAAATGACAGACTAACTGCTGATGAGTTTGTTTATTATTCTGTCTTCAGTTTTCACAGGTTCAGTTTCTTACCTGCAGCTTCATTCTGCTGTTGTTGACAGGTGATGGTAGCAACACTTTTAAGATCAGAATTTATAGATATTAAACTGTGATTAAGTGATGGATCATCTCTAGCACTGTCACCACCTCCACAGGTGAAAGTATTTACCAATTAATATCAACATGTTTTTTGATCCTTCATTGTCAGTGTTGTCAGACAACATTTAAATATTTCTAGTATTTATGTTGTTGATTGAAGCTAACATAGAAGTAGTCACACAATGCTGTACGTGTTACTATTGTGAAAATTCATACCAGATTTGTTCTATAAAAACCATCAACAAAGTTAAGGCAAGAGCTTCATAAATAACTTTATTGGACATCAATTTAAACAGTTTACATCACTGGAAACATGTATAAAACATGTTAACACTAAGTTCGGTAACGTCACCTTCGCTTTGCAGAACTCATTTTAAAACACGTTATAACATGTTTTCCCTTGGTCTCTGGTTTTAATACAAGCGGTTACACCACACAGTTAGCTTACACACAGTAACTTCAGCTAATATTACAAGGTTTCTCCTCAATATGTGTTTACCAAATGTGGACACGTATGCAGTTAGCTTCTAAGATTATTTTAACACTAAGTGCTAACTGTGTTAGCAGCGACTTCATACCGCGTATCCAGGAGCCTGCTGCGGTCAGGTAGCCGGTGTAGGCGGCTTGCAGAGCAAAGACTCTTTCTACAGCTGTTCTTGTTATTACAGCCTGTTGATGCACAAAGCTCGGGCATTTTAACACTAACTGATGGATTACTTGTCCCTGTCGGAGCAGAGAGGAGGAGCCTCCGAATCCACAGCCGGCTTCCATTGGTGCGGCAATGATCCTGTCAGTCCTCACCACAGCTGGTGCCATTTCAGCATCAGAGAAGAGAGTTTAAGAGCCCGGCCCGTACATTAGTGGCGGCTGACATGTTAGGCAGCTCCTCTCTTGTGAACTTTTGTGTGTTATTTGTGATTTGGTGTGAGATGCTGGTAGTGATTGTTGGGGACTGGGCTAGGTTTAAAATTCTGATTGTGCATCACACCCTTAGAAAAAGACTGTTGGACACATTAGGAACAGGGCTGCTGCTTCTTGTGTTTTTGGGTTTGTTAGAATCGCATAGTTAGGCTCTTTGTTGGCTCCTGCTCCCCTACTTCAGTTGTCCTCTTGCCTTGTTTGTATTTTTGTTGACTTATTTAGCCTCCTGGTTATGCAATAAATTAAATCAGTAAATTTGATTTACCCATAACACCTGGTTTTATGTTGCTTCGCTTTTCCCCTAGCTGGATCGTAACATGAAGATTGCCAACATACAGTGACTGGTGAGACAGCCCCATGACTGAAACCAACATGGCTTCAGTGAACTGACACCTGGCTCTGTGCGCAGTCCACAGTCAGTAAGTGAAATACTCGGTGAGTAAAATTTCCCAGGCTGTTATATCTTCTTTACTTGCAGAAATCAGCTGCCTGGTACTGGATGTGAGTCCCACAGCGTCAGAGGTTTTACTTTCTCAGCAAAACGGTTCCACAAAGGGTTTATATCTTGATGCTTCATGTGAGCAGTGCAACATCTACTGGCCTGAAAGCAAAATGAGCAAATACAAACATTTGTACGTCACAAATGTATGAATGTAGGTATAAGGGAAAGCATGATTGTATTTTATAATCCACTATCCAAATAGATTGCAAATAAAAATTGGTGGGCTAGCTATCATTTGCATTAGCACTGTTCATCAGGATTAGCTTCTTTTCTACAATACTAAACATTGATCACAATTATAATGCTAACAATGATATACATGGCAGCAATGTGTGTGTACAGTATATATACCTGCCCCCATTATCATTAGTTATAGCATTAGCAGCTGGCTTGCTGGCATTTTTCATTGATGAATGAATTTAATAATTGACAGTCAGGCTGCTAGTTTGCTAACATTATCATTAGCTTTTTTTTTTTTTTTTTAATTGGTGAAAAAAAACAGGGACAAACTAGCTTGCTAGCATTAGCAGCTACCAATCGATTGCAAAGAAGCTGCTGGTGCTGCTTTTGAAACAGTTGCCTGGATTACCAATGTTGGTGTGTTGGCTATCCAGGACGGGGGCCAGATTGATGGAGGAGCCTGTTGTCACATTGAAGCATAGCGGTCCTCGCTGGAGGGGAAGCACAGGATGCTCGGCCTGACTGTTGCCAAGGTGATCCAGTGGATCTCCTGGAGGAGTGGAGGCTCCACTGTTGGTGGAGGACACATGGGGCAGAGGAGACGGTCCTCCTCATCCAGGATCTCCACGTCACCCTGGACGTCTCTTTGCTGGATTCTCTCTGCATCCAGGACACATGGAGACACAGAGGAGCCTCACCTGCATTCAGGACCCAGCAGGTGCAGCTGTACAGAGACAGGTAGACTGACAAAGGGCGGGGTCAGCCTTCTGGTTTCCACTTTAACCACTTCATCCCAGGTACATGTGTGTGTCTCAGAGCTTGTGATTCAGTATATTGTGTATTATCATTTCATACAAACATAAAATAAATTTTTGATCCAAAACCTTTCTCCTCAAGCCAGTGCCAAGTACTTCCAGGCTCCTGGCAACACCTGCCAGACAGAGCAGGAGGAAGAGCGAGTTCTTCCCTCCCAGAGACCAGGAGAGGCAGCGACGGGGAAGAACACCTCCTGTCCTGGGAAGGAGAGTCTCCAGAGGTGAGATTCACTTCAGATATCACTGTTTCCTCTAATGAATATCAGATCTATATTCACACACACTGCTCTCTGATTATCTTTCAGCTGTCTTCTTGGACTGAACTCGGGCCCTGCAAACTGGGCCAGTGTTAGCCGCCTGGTGGAGGCCGTTTGCAACCGGCTCTGCGTCTTCACCCGGTGGCCACGTGGTCCAGAGGGACCGTGAGGACTCGCTGGTCATTCAGTCTCCAGGATCATGTGGCATCAGAGAGGCAGTGCTGGCCAGCCCCAGGTTGATGGCTTCAGACCAACATCCAGGTCTTTGAATTGAATCGAGGACTCAGTGGTAAGAGTTTGTCATAAAGCTGTTGGTGTGTTGTAATCTGTTCTGTGATTTATCTTTTAATGAAAGCTGAAAGTCCTAAAACAGTCTGTTTGTCTGTGTGTTCCAGGTGCTGGCCAGACTCTCCCTTCAGAAAAGGGTCTGTCCTTGGTCCAGGTGGGACAAGGACAGACCTTTAACTTAAATGTCCTGGAGGAGCAGCCTTGGACCTCCAGCAGGGGTCTGCCTCCTCCTCCTCCTCCTCCTCCTCCTCCTCCTCCTCCTCCTCCTCCTCCACCTCCACCTCCACCTCCAGAGAATGAACAGCATGGCCCCTCATCCAGTGCTGTTGGTCCTCCCCTCGCTCCAGCACCACTCCCCTCCTCTGTTCCTCCACCTCCTCTACCTGGACTACCTGTACCCAGGACCAGAGCCTACAGGAAGAGGAAGGTGAGCTGAAGCTGCTGTGGCAGAGCGGGGGTCGCTTCCTGGAGGAAAAACCCCTCTGGCTGCCAACGTCATACATCTGCAGCAAGTGTGTCCAACCCAGAAGAGAACTGGATGAATCTTATTTAGTAACAAGTAGAAATTATAGTAGAAATATAAAAAAACTGACTGAGGTCAGTGTCAGGATGAGTCTCTACGACATGAATGAAACTGAAAGTAACGTCCTTTGTTCAGATTCAGTACAGATTCAGTTTCTTGCCTTTTACTTCATTTCTACTGTTGTTGATAAATGACAGTAACAACATTTGAAGAGCAGAATGTGTTCAGCTCCAGCACAGTCACCACCTTCACAGGTGAAAGTATCGACCAGTTTAACATGAAAACGGTGTTCAGTAGTAAGTACATTACACAAATTAGAAAAGCACAAACTCTAGTATCTATCTCTAGATCCTGTATTATCACACTTAACAGTTGTGTCAGCTAACCGTGTTAGCAGTATCTTCGCACGGCTCAGCCAGGAACCTGTTGCTGTCAGGTTGATGTGGGTAGGTGCACTTGGTGTCCTCGGGGACACAGGTCAGATCCACCCCTCCCTCCTCCAAAAAACCAAGATGGCGACGTCCATTAGCCCAGTGGCAGTTTGCCACGTGAGAGACACACACACTCATACACACGGTACAGTATACAGAATACCATAATTTAGTGTTTGCGGACTGGAGATCTAGTTTATTGAACAAGGTTCCCTGAGCTGGTGGAATCTGGTGCCACAGCAAATGAATTGGTCATTGTGAAGTTTGTACTGTTTTCTTTTATGGTAAATGATGCACAAACACACAGACTAGTAAAGTCAATGCAGGAAGAGAAAAGCAAGAAGCTCCTTGGTTCAGCTTCAACCCTGGTTCTTTCTTGCAGTGTTTCTTGCATGTTCATTTTTATGCCTTACTATACTACTTTACTGTTTTTGCCAATTTTCATGAAAATTTTATTCTTTATTTAGACTGAGATTTTAATGACTATTATGCTTTAATATTGTATGACATTTGGTAATGTTTTCATGCCTCACTATACTATGACAAAAATTTCATGACTTATTATACTATGACATTTTACTTGAAAATTTTATGCCTTACTATACTAAGATGTTATCATGCCTTATTATACGATGATGTGATTATGCCTTACTATACAATGACATTTGTTTGATTTTTTTTTCCTTAGTATATTTTGATATTTGTATGACAGTTGAACAGCTAACTATTTTATTACATTTTTTTTATTATTTATGTTTATATTCTTCTGTTATATTAAGTAATTATACTTTCCCTGTAGATTAATTTAATTATTGTAGACTGTTTTATCTAATTTTCTTTACTGAACCTCATTGTCATTATTCTCTCCAGCAAATTAAGTAAAGCCTTTAAACTTGCTGTTTATTATAATTTATGTTTTAGTGTTTGTCCCAAATTTTGTCTTTTCTTGTGAAGGCACTTTGTCACTGTGTTTTGAAAGGTGCTGTTTAAATAAAACTCATTTTATTCTTTTTTTGATGACATTTCTCTGCCTTATTATACAATACATTTTTTTTACATTTTTATGCCTCTTCATACTATCACACTTTGACGTACAAGGCCATACTGTACTATGAAACTTTTTGAAATGTTTTTTCATGAAAATTTTATGCCTTATTTATTATTTTTTTATTGCTTAAAATACTATGATGTATTTTTGACATTTTATGCCATACTATACTATGACGTTTTTTAGCATTTTTCAGCCCTACAATACTCAGATGTTTTTTGGCATTTTTATGCCTTTCTTTACTATCTTGTTTGATGCCTGACCATTCTTAGATGTTTTTATGACCTTTTATGCCTTAATATACTATGATGTTTTTTTGACCTTTTATGCCATACTATACTATGATGTTTTTGGCATTTTTCGGCCATACGATACTTAAATTTTTTTTTGCATTTTTATACCTTTCTGTATTATCTCGTTTGATGCCTGACCAAACTATGACGTTTTTATGAGGTTTTATTGCTTAAAATACTATAATGTATTTTTGACGTTTTAAGCCATACTATACTATGACTTTTTTAGCATTTTTCAGCCATACAATACTTAGATTTTTTTGGCATTTTTATGCCTTTCTGTACTATCTCGTTTGATGCCTGACCAAACTATGACGTTTTTATGACCTTTTATTGCTTAAAATACTATAATGTATTTTTGACGTTTTAAGCCATACTATACTATGACTTTTTTAGCATTTTTCAGCCATACGATACTTAAATTTTTTTTTGCATTTTTATGCCTTTCTGTACTATTTAGTTTGATGCCTGACCAAACTATGACGTTTTTATGACCTTTTATGCTTAATATACTATGATGTATTTTTGACGTTTTAAGCCATACTATACTATGACTTTTTTTAGCATTTTTCAGCCATACTATACTTAGATTTTTTTTTGACATTTTTATGCCTTTCTGTACTATTTAGTTTGATGCCTGACCAAACTATGACGTTTTTATGAGGTTTTATTGCTTAAAATACTATGATGTATTTTTGACGTTTTAAGCCATACTATACTATGACTTTTTTAGCATTTTTCAGCCATACTATACTTAGATTTTCTTTGACATTTTTATGACTTTCTGTACTATATTGTTTGATGCCTGACCATACTTAGACGTTTTTATGACCTTTTATGCCTTAATAAAATATGATGTTTTTTTGACCTTTTATGCCATACTATACTATGACGTTTTTTGGCATTTTTCGGCCATACGATACCAAGATCTTTTTTTGCATTTTTATACCTTTCTGTACTATCTTCTTTGATGCCTGACCAAACTATGACGTTTTTATGAAGTTTTATTGCTTAAAATACTATGATGTATTTTTGACGTTTTATGCCATACTATACTATGACGTTTTTTAGCATTTTTCAGCCCTACAATACTCAGATGTTTTTTGGCATTTTTATGCCTTTCTGTACTATATTGTTTGATGCCTGACCATACTGAGACGTTTTTATGACCTTTTATGCCTTAATATACTATGATGTGTTTTTGACCTTTTATGCCATACTATACTATGACGTTTTTTGGCATTTTTCGGCCATACGATACTTAAATTTTTTTTTGCATTTTTATACCTTTCTGTATTATCTCGTTTGATGCCTGACCAAACTATGACGTTTTTATGAGGTTTTATTGCTTAAAATACTATAATGTATTTTTGACGTTTTAAGCCATACTATACTATGACTTTTTTAGCATTTTTCAGCCATACAATACTTAGATTTTTTTGGGCATTTTTATGCCTTTCTGTACTATCTCGTTTGATGCCTGACCAAACTATGACGTTTTTATGACCTTTTATGCCTTAATATACTATGATGTATTTTTGACGTTTTAAGCCATACTATACTATGACTTTTTTAGCATTTTTCAGCCATACTATACTTAGATTTTTTTTTGACATTTTTATGCCTTACTATACTATGACGTTTTTATGAGGTTTTATGCCTTACTATACTATGATGTTTTTTTGACGTTTTTATGAGGTTTTATTGCTTAAAATACTATGATGTATTTTTGACGTTTTAAGCCATACTATACTATGATGTTTTTGGCAGTTTTCAGCCATACAATACTTAGATTTTCTTTGACATTTTTATGACTTTCTGTACTATATTGTTTGATGCCTGACCATACTGAGACGTTTTTATGACTTTTTATGCATTAATATACTATGATGTTTTTTTGACCTTTTATGCCATACTATACTATGACGTTTTTAGCATTTTTCAGCCATTCAATAATTAGATTTTTTTTAAATATTTTTTTGGGGCTTTTTATAATTTTATTTGATAGTATAGTGGAGAGAGACAGGAAACGGGGAGGCAGAGAGGGGGAATGACTTGCACCGAAAGGCCGCCCGATGCGGGATTTGAACCCGGGCCAACTGCAGTGAAGACTGTAGCTTCTACACATGGGGCGCCTGCTTAGACCACTACCCTACATGACAGGCCAATATTTAGATTTTTTTGGGGGCATTTTTATGCCTTTCTGTACTATCTTGTCTGATGCCTGACCATACTTAGACGTTTTTATGACCTTTTATGCCTTAATATACTATGATGTATTTTTGACGTTTTATGCCATACTATACTATGACGTTTTTGGCAGTTTTAAGCCATACTATACTTAGATTTTTTTTGACATTTTTATGCCTTTCTGTACTATCTCGTTTGATGCCTGACTATACTTTTACGTTTTTATGAGGTTTTATGCCTTAATATACTATGATGTATTTTTGACCTTTTATGCCATACTATACTATGACGTTTTTTGGCATTTTTCGGCCATACGATACCAAGATCTTTTTTGGCATTTTTATACCTTTCTGTACTATCTTCTTTGATGCCTGACCATACTGAGACGTTTTTATGACCTTTTATGCCTTAATATACTATGATATTTTTTTGACCTTTTATGCCATATGACGTTTTTTAGCATTTTTCAGCCATACGATACTTAAATTTTTTTTTGCATTTTTATACCTTTCTGTACTATCTCGTTTGATGCCTGACCAAACTATGACGTTTTTATGACCTTTTATGCCTTAATATACTATGATGTATTTTTGACGTTTTAAGCCATACTATACTATGACTTTTTTAGCATTTTTCAGCCATACTATACTTAGATTTTTTTTTGACATTTTTATGCCTTTCTGTACTATTTAGTTTGATGCCTGACCAAACTATGACGTTTTTATGAGGTTTTATTGCTTAAAATACTATGATGTATTTTTGAAGTTTTAAGCCATACTATACTATGATGTTTTTGGCAGTTTTCAGCCATACAATACTTAGATTTTCTTTGACATTTTTATGACTTTCTGTACTATATTGTTTGATGCCTGACCATACTGAGACGTTTTTATGACTTTTTATGCATTAATATACTATGATGTTTTTTTGACGTTTTTATGACCTTTTATGCCATACTATACTATGACGTTTTTCTGCATTTTTCGGCCATACGATACCAAGATCTTTTTTTGCATTTTTATACCTTTCTGTACTATCTCGTTTGATGCCTGACCATACTTAGACGTTTTTATGACCTTTTATGCCTTAATAAAATATGATGTTTTTTTGACCTTTTATGCCATACTATACTATGACGTTTTTTGGCATTTTTCGGCCATACGATACCAAGATCTTTTTTTGCATTTTTATACCTTTCTGTACTATCTCGTTTGATGCCTGACCATACTTAGACGTTTTTATGACCTTTTATGCCTTAATATACTATGATGTTTTTTTGACCTTTTATGCCATACTATACTATGACGTTTTTAGCATTTTTCAGCCATACAATAATTAGATTTTTTTTAAATATTTTTTTGGGGCTTTTTATAATTTTATTTGACAGTATAGTGGAGAGAGACAGGAAACGGGGAGGCAGAGAGGGGGAATGACTTGCACCGAAAGACCGCCCGATGCGGGATTTGAACCTGGGCCAACTGCAGTGAAGACTGTAGCTTCTACACATGGGGCGCCTGCTTAGACCACTACGCTACATCACAGCCCAATATTTGGATCTTTTTTTGGGCATTTTAACGACTTTATGTACTATCTTGTTTGATGCCTGACCATTCTTAGATGTTTTTATGACCTTTTATGCCATACTATACTATGATGTTTTTGGCAGTTTTCAGCCATACGATACCAAAATCTTTTTTTGGGCATTTTTATGCCTTTATGTACTATCTCGTTTGATGCCTGACCAAACTATGACGTTTTTATGAGGTTTTATTGCTTAAAATACTATGATGTATTTTCGACGTTTTAAGCCATACTATACTATGATGTTTTTGGCAGTTTTCAGCCATACAATACTTAGATTTTCTTTGACATTTTTATGACTTTCTGTACTATATTGTTTGATGCCTGACCATACTGAGACGTTTTTATGACTTTTTATGCATTAATATACTATGATGTATTTTTGACGTTTTATGCCATACTATACTATGACGTTTTTTGGCATTTTTCAGCCCTACAATACTTAAATTTTTTTGGGCATTTTTATGCCTTTGTGTACGATCTCATTTGATGCCTGACCATACTGAGACGTTTTTATGACTTTTTATGCATTAATATACTATGATGTTTTTTTGACCTTTTATGACGTTTTTTGGCATTTTTCGGCCATACGATACCAAGATCTTTTTTTGCATTTTTAGACCTTTCTGTACTATCTCGTTTGATGCCTGACCATTCTTAGATGTTTTTATGACCTTTTATGCCTTAATATACTATGATGTTTTTTTGACCTTTTATGCCATACTATACTATGATGTTTTTGGCAGTTTTCAGCCATACTATACTTAGATTTTTTTTGACATTTCTATGACTTTCTGTACTATATTGTTTGATGCCTGACCATACTGAGACGTTTTTATGACCTTTTATGCCTTAATATACTATGATGTATTTTTGACGTTTTATGCCATACTATACTATGACGTTTTTGGCAGTTTTCAGCCATACTATACTTAGATTTTTTTTGACATTTTTATGCCTTTCTGTACTATCTCGTTTGATGCCTGACCAAACTATGACGTTTTTATGAGGTTTTATTGCTTAAAATACTATAATGTATTTTTGACGTTTTAAGCCATACTATACTATGACTTTTTTAGCATTTTTCAGCCATACAATACTTAGATTTTTTTGGGCATTTTTATGCCTTTTTGTACTATCTCGTTTGATGCCTGACCAAACTATGACGTTTTTATGACCTTTTATGCCTTAATATACTATGATGTATTTTTGACCTTTTAATGCCATACTATACTATGATGTTTTTAGCATTTTTCAGCCATACTATACTTAGAATTTTTTTGACATTTTTATGCCTTTCTGTACTATTTAGTTTGATGCCTGACCAAACTATGACGTTTTTATGAGGTTTTATTGCTTAAAATACTATGATGTATTTTTGACGTTTTAAGCCATACTATACTATGACGTTTTTTAGCATTTTTCAGCCATACAATACTTAGATTTTCTTTGACATTTTTATGACTTTCTGTACTATATTGTTTGATGCCTGACCATTCTTAGATGTTTTTATGACCTTTTATGCCTTAATATACTATGATGTTTTTTTGACCTTTTATGCCATACTATACTATGATGTTTTTGGCAGTTTTCAGCCATACTATACTTAGATCTTTTTTTGGCATTTTTATGCCTTTATGTACTATCTGTTTGATGCCTGACCAAACTATGACGTTTTTATGACCTTTTATGCCTTAATATACTATGATGTTTTTTCAACGTTTTAAGCCATACTATACTATGACGTTTTTGGCAGTTTTCAGCCATACTATACTTAGATTTTTTTTTACATTTTTATGCCTTTCTGTACTATCTCGTTTGATGCCTGACCATACTGAGACGTTTTTATGACTTTTTATGCATTAATATACTATGATGTTTTTTTGACCTTTTATGCCATACTATACTATGACGTTTTTTGGCATTTTTCGGCCATACGATACCAAGATCTTTTTTTGCATTTTTATACCTTTCTGTACTATCTCGTTTGATGCCTGACCATACTTAGACGTTTTTATGACCTTTTATGCCTTAATAAAATATGATGTTTTTTTGACCTTTTATGCCATACTATACTATGACGTTTTTTGGCATTTTTCAGCCATACGATACCAAGATCTTTTTTTGCATTTTTATACCTTTCTGTACTATCTCGTTTGATGCCTGACCATACTTAGACGTTTTTATGACCTTTTATGCCTTAATATACTATGATGTTTTTTTGACCTTTTATGCCATACTATACTATGATGTTTTTGGCAGTTTTCAGCCATACGATACCAAGATCTTTTTTTGCATTTTTATACCTTTCTGTACTATCTCGTTTGATGCCTGACCAAACTATGACGTTTTTATGAGGTTTTATTGCTTAAAATACTATGATGTATTTTTGACGTTTTAAGCCATACTATACTATGACTTTTTTAGCATTTTTCAGCCATACAATACTTAGATTTTTTTGGCATTTTTATACCTTTCTGTATTATCTCGTTTGATGCCTGACCAAACTATGACGTTTTTATGACCTTTTATGCCTTAATATACTATGATGTATTTTTGACCTTTTATGCCATACTATACTATGACGTTTTTGGCAGTTTTCAGCCATACTATACTTAGATTTTTTTTGACATTTTTATGACTTTCTGTACTATATTGTTTGATGCCTGACCATACTGAGACGTTTTTATGACCTTTTATGCCTTAATATACTATGATGTATTTTTGACGTTTTATGCCATACTATACTATGATGTTTTTGGCAGTTTTCAGCCATACGATACTTAGATTTTTTTTGACATTTTTATGCCTTTCTGTACTATCTCGTTTGATGCCTGACCAAACTATGACGTTTTTATGAGGTTTTATTGCTTAAAATACTATGATGTATTTTCGACGTTTTAAGCCATACTATACTATGATGTTTTTGGCAGTTTTCAGCCATACAATACTTAGATTTTCTTTGACATTTTTATGACTTTCTGTACTATATTGTTTGATGCCTGACCATACTGAGACGTTTTTATGACTTTTTATGCATTAATATACTATGATGTTTTTTTGACCTTTTATGCCATACTATACTATGACGTTTTTTGACATTTTTCGGCCATACGATACCAAGATCTTTTTTTGCATTTTTATACCTTTCTGTACTATCTCGTTTGATGCCTGACCATACTTAGACGTTTTTATGACCTTTTATGCCTTAAGAAAATATGATGTTTTTTTGACCTTTTATGCCATACTATACTATGACGTTTTTCTGCATTTTTCGGCCATACGATACCAAGATCTTTTTTTGCATTTTTATGCCTTTCTGTACTATCTCGTTTGATGCCTGACCATACTGAGACGTTTTTATGACTTTTTATGCATTAATATACTATGATGTTTTTTTGACCTTTTATGCCATACTATACTATGACGTTTTTTGGCATTTTTCGGCCATACGATAATTAAATTTTTTTTTGCATTTTTATACCTTTCTGTACTATCTCGTTTGATGCCTGACCAAACTATGACGTTTTTATGAGGTTTTATTGCTTAATATACTATGATGTTTTTTTGACCTTTTATGCCATACTATACTATGATGTTTTTGGCAGTTTTCAGCCATACTATACTTAGATTTTTTTTGACATTTCTATGACTTTCTGTACTATATTGTTTGATGCCTGACCATACTGAGACGTTTTTATGACCTTTTATGCCTTAATATACTATGATGTATTTTTGACGTTTTATGCCATACTATACTATGATGTTTTTGGCAGTTTTCAGCCATACTATACTTAGATTTTTTTTGACATTTTTATGCCTTTCTGTACTATCTCGTTTGATGCCTGACCAAACTATGACGTTTTTATGAGGTTTTATTGCTTAAAATACTATGATGTATTTTCGACGTTTTAAGCCATACTATACTATGATGTTTTTGGCAGTTTTCAGCCATACAATACTTAGATTTTTTTTGACATTTTTATGACTTTCTGTACTATATTGTTTGATGCCTGACCATACTGAGACGTTTTTATGACTTTTTATGCATTAATATACTATGATGTTTTTTTGACCTTTTATGCCATACTATACTATGACGTTTTTTGACATTTTTCGGCCATACGATACCAAAATCTTTTTTTGTATTTTTATACCTTTCTGTACTATCTCGTTTGATGCCTGACCATACTTAGACGTTTTTATGACCTTTTATGCCTTAATATACTATGATGTATTTTTGACGTTTTATGCCATACTATACTATGACGTTCTTTGGCATTTTTCGGCCATACGATACCAAGATCTTTTTTTGGGCATTTTTATGCCTTTATGTACTATCTCGTTTGATGCCTGACCATACTGAGACGTTTTTATGACCTTTTATGCCTTAATATACTATGATGTTTTTTTGACGTTTTATGCCATACTATACTATGACGTTTTTTGGCATTTTTCGGCCATACGATACTTAAATTTTTTTTTGCATTTTTATACCTTTCTGTACTATCTCGTTTGATGCCTGACCAAACTATGACGTTTTTATGAGGTTTTATTGCTTAATATACTATGATGTTTTTTTGACCTTTTATGCCATACTATACTATGATGTTTTTGGCAGTTTTCAGCCATACTATACTTAGATTTTTTTTGACATTTCTATGACTTTCTGTACTATATTGTTTGATGCCTGACCAAACTATGACCTTTTTATGAGGTTTTATTGCTTAAAATACTATGATGTATTTTCGACGTTTTAAGCCATACTATACTATGATGTTTTTGGCAGTTTTCAGCCATACAATACTTAGATTTTCTTTGACATTTTCATGACTTTCTGTACTATATTGTTTGATGCCTGACCATACTGAGACGTTTTTATGACTTTTTATGCATTAATATACTATGATGTTTTTTGGCATTTTTCGGCCATACGATACCAAGATCTTTTTTTGCATTTTTATACCTTTCTGTACTATCTTGTTTGATGCCTGACCAAACTATTACGTTTTTATGAGATTTTATTGCTTAAAATACTATGATGTATTTTTGACGTTTTCTGCCATACTATACTATGACGTTTTTTGGCATTTTTCAGTTCTACAATACTTAAATTTTTTGGGGCATTTTTATGCCTTTGTGTACGATCTCATTTGATGCCTGACCATACTTAGACGTTTTTATGACCTTTTATGCCTTAATATACTATGATGTTTTTTTGACCTTTTATGCCATACTATACTATGACGTTTTTAGCATTTTTCAGCCATACAATAATTAGAATTTTTTTAAATATTTTTTTTGGGCTTTTTTATAACTTTATTTGATAGTTTAGTGGAGAGAGACAGGAAACGGGGAGGCAGAGAGGGGGAATGACTTGCACCGAAAGGCCGCCCGATGCGGGATTTGAACCCGGGCCAACTGCAGTGAAGACTGTAGCTTCTACACATGGGGCGCCTACTTAGACCACTACGCTACATGACAGCTCAGTATTTGGATCTTTTTTTGGGCATTTTTATGCCTTTATGTACTATCTTGTTTGATGCCTGACCATACCGAGACGTTTTTATGACCTTTTATGCCTTAATATACTATGATGTTTTTTTGACGTTTTATGCCATACTATACTATGACGTTTTTTAGCATTTTTCAGCCCTACAATACTCAGATGTTTTTTGGCATTTTTATGCCTTTCTTTACTATCTTGTTTGATGCCTGACCATTCTTAGATGTTTTTATGACCTTTTATGCCTTAATATACTATGATGTTTTTTTGACCTTTTATGCCATACTATACTATGATGTTTTTGGCAGTTTTCAGCCATACTATACTTAGATTTTTTTGGGCATTTTTATGCTTTTCTGTACTATCTCGTTTGATGCCTGACCAAACTATGACGTTTTTATGACCTTTTATGCCTTAATATACTATGATGTATTTTTGACGTTTTATGCCATACTATACTATGACGTTTTTGGCAGTTTTCAGCCATACTATACTTAATTTTTTTTAACATTTTTATGCCTTTCTGTACTATCTCGTTTGATGCCTGACCAAACTATGACGTTTTTATGAGGTTTTATTGCTTAAAATACTATGATGTATTTTTGACGTTTTAAGCCATACTATACTATGACTTTTTTAGCATTTTTCAGCCATACAATACTTAAATTTTTTTGGCATTTTTATGCCTTTCTTTACTATCTTGTTTGATGCCTGACCATTCTTAGATGTTTTTATGACCTTTTATGCCTTAATATACTATGATGTTTTTTTGACGTTTTAAGCCATACTATACTATGATGTTTTTGGCAGTTTTCAGCCATACTATACTTAGATTTTTTTGGCATTTTTATACCTTTCTGTACTATATTGTTTGATGCCTGACCATACTGAGACGTTTTTATGACCTTTTATGCATTAATATACTATGATGTATTTTTGACGTTTTATGCCATACTATACTATGACGTTTTTGGCAGTTTTCAACCATACTATACTTAGATTTTTTTTGACATTTTTATGCCTTTCTGTACTATCTCGTTTGATGCCTGACCAAACTATGACGTTTTTATGAGGTTTTATTGCTTAAAATACTATAATGTATTTTTGACGTTTTAAGCCATACTATACTATGACTTTTTTAGCATTTTTCAGCCATACAATACTTAGATTTTTTTGGGCATTTTTATGCCTTTTTGTACTATTTAGTTTGATGCCTGACCAAACTATGACGTTTTTATGACCTTTTATGCCTTAATATACTATGATGTATTTTTGACGTTTTAAGCCATACTATACTATGACTTTTTTAGCATTTTTCAGCCATACTATACTTAGATTTTTTTTTGCCATTTTTATGCCTTTCTGTACTATTTAGTTTGATGCCTGACCAAACTATGACGTTTTTATGAGGTTTTATTGCTTAAAATACTATGATGTATTTTTGACGTTTTAAGCCATACTATACTATGACGTTTTTTAGCATTTTTCAGCCATACAATACTTAGATTTTCTTTGACATTTTTATGACTTTCTGTACTATATTGTTTGATGCCTGACCATTCTTAGATGTTTTTATGACCTTTTATGCCTTAATATACTATGATGTTTTTTTGACCTTTTATGCCATACTATACTATGATGTTTTTGGCAGTTTTCAGCCATACGATACCAAAATCTTTTTTTGGGCATTTTTATGCCTTTATGTACTATCTCGTTTGATGCCTGACCAAACTATGACGTTTTTATGACCTTTTATGCCTTAATATACTATGATGTTTTTTCGACGTTTTAAGCCATACTATACTATGACGTTTTTGGCAGTTTTCAGCCATACTATACTTAGATTTTTTTTTACATTTTTATGCCTTTCTGTACTATCTCGTTTGATGCCTGACCATACTGAGACGTTTTTATGACTTTTTATGCATTAATATACTATGATGTTTTTTTGACCTTTTATGCCATACTATACTATGACGTTTTTTGGCATTTTTCGGCCATACGATACCAAGATCTTTTTTTGCATTTTTATACCTTTCTGTACTATCTCGTTTGATGCCTGACCATACTTAGACGTTTTTATGACCTTTTATGCCTTAATATACTATGATGTTTTTTTTACCTTTTATGCCATACTATACTATGATGTTTTTGGCAGTTTTCAGCCATACGATACCAAAATCTTTTTTTGGGCATTTTTATGCCTTTATGTACTATCTCGTTTGATGCCTGACCAAACTATGACGTTTTTATGAGGTTTTATTGCTTAAAATACTATGATGTATTTTCGACGTTTTAAGCCATACTATACTATGATGTTTTTGGCAGTTTTCAGCCATACAATACTTAGATTTTCTTTGACATTTTTATGACTTTCTGTACTATATTGTTTGATACTATACTATGACGTTTTTTGGCATTTTTCGGCCATACGATAATTAAATTTTTTTTTGCATTTTTATACCTTTCTGTACTATCTCGTTTGATGCCTGACCAAACTATGACGTTTTTATGAGGTTTTATTGCTTAAAATACTATGATGTATTTTTGACGTTTTAAGCCATACTATACTATGACTTTTTTAGCATTTTTCAGCCATACAATACTTAGATTTTTTTGGGCATTTTTATGCTTTTCTGTACTATCTCGTTTGATGCCTGACCAAACTATGACGTTTTTATGACCTTTTATGCCTTAATATACTATGATGTATTTTTGACCTTTTATGCCATACTATACTATGACGTTTTTGGCAGTTTTCAGCCATACTATACTTAGATTTTTTTTGACATTTTTATGCCTTTCTGTACTATATTGTTTGATGCCTGACCATACTGAGACGTTTTTATGACCTTTTATGCCTTAATATACTATGATGTATTTTTGACGTTTTATGCCATACTATACTATGACGTTTTTGGCAGTTTTCAGCCATACTATACTTAGATTTTTTTTGACATTTTTATGCCTTTCTGTACTATCTCGTTTGATGCCTGACCAAACTATGACGTTTTTATGAGGTTTTATTGCTTAAAATACTATGATGTATTTTCGACGTTTTAAGCCATACTATACTATGATGTTTTTGGCAGTTTTCAGCCATACAATACTTAGATTTTCTTTGACATTTTCATGATTTTCTGTACTATCTTGTTTGATGCCTGACCATACTGAGACGTTTTTATGACTTTTTATGCATTAATATACTATGATGTTTTTTTGACCTTTTATGCCATACTATACTATGACGTTTTTTGACATTTTTCGGCCATACGATACCAAGATCTTTTTTTGCATTTTTATACCTTTCTGTACTATCTTCTCGTTTGATGCCTGACCATACTTAGACGTTTTTATGACCTTTTATGCCTTAAGAAAATATGATGTATTTTTGACCTTTTATGCCATACTATACTATGACGTTTTTCTGCATTTTTCGGCTATACGATACCAAGATCTTTTTTTGGCATTTTTATGCC
This sequence comes from Seriola aureovittata, assembly GCF_021018895.1. Classification (NCBI taxonomy): domain Eukaryota; kingdom Metazoa; phylum Chordata; class Actinopteri; order Carangiformes; family Carangidae; genus Seriola; species Seriola aureovittata. Next base: position 2,200,328 of record NC_079367.1, on the reverse strand, counting down.
TTTATGTACTATCTCGTTTGATGCCTGACCATACTGAGACGTTTTATGACCTTTTATGCCTTAATATACTATGATGTTTTTTTGACCTTTTATGCCATACTATACTATGACGTTTTTTGGCATTTTTCGGCCATACGATAATTAAATTTTTTTTAGCATTTTTTATACTTTCTGTACTATCTCGTTTGATGCCTGACCAAACTATGACGTTTTTATGAGGTTTTATTGCTTAATATACTATGATGTTTTTTTGACCTTTTATGCCATACTATACTATGATGTTTTTGGCAGTTTTCAGCCATACTATACTTAGATTTTTTTTGACATTTTTATGCCTTTCTGTACTATCTCGTTTGATGCCTGACCATACTGAGACGTTTTTATGACCTTTTATGCCTTAATATACTATGATGTTTTTTTGACGTTTTATGCCATACTATACTATGACGTTTTTGGCAGTTTTCAGCCATACATACTTAGATTTTTTTTGCATTTTTATACCTTTCTGTACTATCTCGTTTGATGCCTGACCAAACTATGACGTTTTTATGAGGTTTTATGCTTAAAATACTATGATGTATTTTCGACGTTTTAAGCCATACTATACTATGATGTTTTTGGCAGTTTTCAGCCATACAATACTTAGATTTTCTTTGACATTTTCATGACTTTCTGTACTATATTGTTTGATGCCTGACCATACTGAGACGTTTTTATGACTTTTTATGCATTAATATACTATGATGTTTTTTTGACCTTTTATGCCATACTATACTATGACGTTTTTTGACATTTTTCGGCCATACGATACCAAGATCTTTTTTTGCATTTTTATACCTTTCTGTACTATCTCGTTTGATGCCTGACCATACTTAGACGTTTTTATGACCTTTTATGCCTTAAGAAAATATGATGTTTTTTTGACCTTTTATGCCATACTATACTATGACGTTTTTCTGCATTTTTCGGCCATACGATACCAAGATCTTTTTTTGGGCATTTTTATGCCTTTATGTACTATCTCGTTTGATGCCTGACCATACTGAGACGTTTTATGACCTTTTATGCCTTAATATACTATGATGTTTTTTTGACCTTTTATGCCATACTATACTATGACGTTTTTTGGCATTTTTCGGCCATACGATAATTAAATTTTTTTTTGCATTTTTATACCTTTCTGTACTATCTCGTTTGATGCCTGACCAAACTAAGACGTTTTTATGACCTTTTATGCTTAATATACTATGATGTTTTTTTGACCTTTTATGCCATACTATACTATGATGTTTTTGGCAGTTTTCAGCCATACTATACTTAGATTTTTTTTGACATTTTTATGACTTTCTGTACTATATTGTTTGATGCCTGACCAAACTATGACGTTTTTATGAGGTTTTATTGCTTAAAATACTATGATGTATTTTCGACGTTTTAAGCCATACTATACTATGATGTTTTTGGCAGTTTTCAGCCATACAATACTTAGATTTTCTTTGACATTTTCATGACTTTCTGTACTATATTGTTTGATGCCTGACCATACTGAGACGTTTTTATGACTTTTTATGCATTAATATACTATGATGTTTTTTGGCATTTTTCGGCCATACGATACCAAGATCTTTTTTTGCATTTTTATACCTTTCTGTACTATCTTGTTTGATGCCTGACCATACTTAGACGTTTTTATGAGGTTTTATTGCTTAAAATACTATGATGTTTTTTTGACCTTTTATGCCATACTATACTATGACGTTTTTTGGCATTTTTCGGCCATACGATACCAAGATCTTTTTTTGCATTTTTATACCTTTCTGTACTATCTCGTTTGATGCCTGACCATACTTAGACGTTTTTATGACCTTTTATGCCTTAATAAAATATGATGTTTTTTTGACCTTTTATGCCATACTATGACGTTTTTTGGCATTTTTCAGCCATACAATAATTAGATTTTTTTTAAATATTTTTTTGGGGCTTTTTATAATTTTATTTGATAGTATAGTGGAGAGAGACAGGAAACGGGGAGGCAGAGAGGGGGAATGACTTGCACCGAAAGACCGCCCGATGCGGGATTTGAACCTGGGCCAACTGCAGTGAAGACTGTAGCTTCTACACATGGGGCGCCTGCTTAGACCACTACGCTACATCACAGCCCAATATTTGGATCTTTTTTTGGGCATTTTAACGACTTTATGTACTATCTTGTTTGATGCCTGACCATTCTTAGATGTTTTTATGACCTTTTATGCCTTAATATACTATGATGTTTTTTTGACCTTTTATGCCATACTATACTATGACGTTTTTTAGCATTTTTCAGCCCTACAATACTCAGATGTTTTTTGGCATTTTTATGCCTTTCTTTACTATCTTGTTTGATGCCTGACCATACTTAGACGTTTTTATGACCTTTTATGCTTAATATACTATGATGTATTTTTGACGTTTTATGCCATACTATACTATGATGTTTTTGGCAGTTTTCAGCCATACAATACTTAGATTTTTTTGGCATTTTTATGCTTTTCTGTACTATCTCGTTTGATGCCTGACCAAACTATGACGTTTTTATGACTTTTTATGCATTAATATACTATGATGTATTTTTGACGTTTTATGCCATACTATACTATGACGTTTTTTGGCAGTTTTCAGCCATACAATACTTAGATTTTTTTAAATATTTTTTTGGGGCTTTTTTATAATTTTATTTGATAGTATAGTGGAGAGAGACAGGAAACGGGTAGGCAGAGAGGGGGAATGACTTGCACCGAAAGACCGCCCGATGCGGGATTTGAACCTGGGCCAACTGCAGTGAAGACTGTAGCTTCTACACATGGGGCGCCTGCTTAGACCACTACGCTACATCACAGCCCAATATTTGGATCTTTTTTTGGGCATTTTAACGACTTTGTGTACGATCTCATTTGATGCCTGACCATACTGAGACGTTTTTATGACCTTTTATGCCTTAATATACTATGATGTTTTTTTGACCTTTTATGCCATACTATACTATGACGTTTTTTGGCATTTTTCGGCCATACGATAATTAAATTTTTTTTTGCATTTTTATACCTTTCTGTACTATCTCGTTTGATGCCTGACCAATCTTAGATGTTTTTATGACCTTTTATGCCTTAATATACTATGATGTTTTTTTGACGTTTTATGCCATACTATACTATGATGTTTTTGCAGTTTTCAGCCATACAATACTTAGATTTTTTTGGGCATTTTTATGCTTTTCTGTACTATCTCGTTTGATGCCTGACCAAACTATGACGTTTTTATGACCTTTTATGCCTTAATATACTATGATGTATTTTTGACGTTTTATGCCATACTATACTATGACGTTTTTGGCAGTTTTCAGCCATACTATACTTAGATTTTTTTTAACATTTTTATGCCTTTCTGTACTATCTCGTTTGATGCCTGACCAAACTATGACGTTTTTATGAGGTTTTATTGCTTAAAATACTATGATGTATTTTTGACGTTTTAAGCCATACTATACTATGACGTTTTTAGCATTTTTCAGCCATACAATACTTAAATTTTTTTGGGCATTTTTATGCCTTTCTTTACTATCTTGTTTGATGCCTGACCATTCTTAGATGTTTTTATGACCTTTTATGCCTTAATATACTATGATGTTTTTTTGACCTTTTATGCCATACTATACTATGATGTTTTTGGCAGTTTTCAGCCATACTATACTTAGATTTTTTTTGACATTTTTATGCCTTTCTGTACTATCTCGTTTGATGCCTGACCAAACTATGACGTTTTTATGAGGTTTTATTGCTTAAAATACTATGATGTATTTTTGACGTTTTAAGCCATACTATACTATGACGTTTTTAGGCAGTTTTCAGCCATACAATACTTAGATTTTTTTGGCATTTTTATGCCTTTCTGTACTATCTCGTTTGATGCCTGACCAAACTATGACGTTTTTATGAGGTTTTATTGCTTAAAATACTATGATGTATTTTTGACGTTTTAAGCCATACTATACTATGACTTTTTTAGCATTTTTCAGCCATACAATACTTAGATTTTTTTGGCATTTTTATGCCTTTTTGTACTATCTCGTTTGATGCCTGACCAAACTATGACGTTTTTATGACCTTTTATGCCTTAATATACTATGATGTATTTTTGACGTTTTATGCCATACTATACTATGATGTTTTTGGCAGTTTTCAGCCATACTATACTTAGATTTTTTTTGACATTTTTATGCCTTTCTGTACTATCTCGTTTGATGCCTGACCAAACTATGACGTTTTTATGAGGTTTTATTGCTTAATATACTATGATGTTTTTTTGACGTTTTATGCCATACTATACTATGACGTTTTTTAGCATTTTTCAGCCATACAATACTTAGATTTTCTTTGACATTTTTATGACTTTCTGTACTATATTGTTTGATGCCTGACCATTCTTAGATGTTTTTATGACCTTTTATGCCTTAATATACTATGATGTTTTTTTGACCTTTTATGCCATACTATACTATGATGTTTTTGGCAGTTTTCAGCCATACGATACCAAAATCTTTTTTTGTACATTTTTATGCCTTTCTGTACTATCTCGTTTGATGCCTGACCATACTGAGACGTTTTTATGACCTTTTATGCCTTAATATACTATGATGTTTTTTTGACCTTTTATGCCATACTATACTATGACGTTTTTTGGCATTTTTCAGCCCTACAATACTCAGATGTTTTTTGGCATTTTTCAGCCATACAATACTTAGATTTTTTTTAACATTTTTATGCCTTTCTGTACTATCTCGTTTGATGCCTGACCATACTTAGACGTTTTTATGACCTTTTATGCCTTAATATACTATGATGTTTTTTTTGACCTTTTATGCCATACTATACTATGACGTTTTTTGGCATTTTTCAGCCATACGATACCAAAATCTTTTTTTTGCATTTTTATGCCTTTATGTACTATCTCGTTTGATGCCTGACCAAACTATGACGTTTTTTGACCTTTTATGCCTTAATATACTATGATGTTTTTTTGACCTTTTATGCCATACTATACTATGACGTTTTTTGGCATTTTTCAGCCATACGATACCAAGATTTTTTTTGCATTTTTATACCTTTCTGTACTATCTCGTTTGATGCCTGACCAAACTATGACCTTTTTATGAGGTTTTATGCTTAATATACTATGATGTTTTTTTGACGTTTTATGCCATACTATACTATGACGTTTTTTGGCATTTTTCGGCCATACGATACTTAAATTTTTTTTTGCATTTTTATACCTTTCTGTACTATCTCGTTTGATGCCTGACCAAACTATGACGTTTTTATGAGGTTTTATTGCTTAAAATACTATGATGTATTTTCGACGTTTTAAGCCATACTATACTATGATGTTTTTGGCAGTTTTCAGCCATACAATACTTAGATTTTCTTTGACATTTTTATGACTTTCTGTACTATATTGTTTGATACTATACTATGACGTTTTTTGGCATTTTTCGGCCATACGATAATTAAATTTTTTTTTGCATTTTTACACCTTTCTGTACTATCTCGTTTGATGCCTGACCAAACTATGACGTTTTTATGAGGTTTTATTGCTTAATATACTATGATGTTTTTTTGACGTTTTATGCCATACTATACTATGACGTTTTTTAGCATTTTTCAGCCCTACAATACTCAGATGTTTTTTGGCATTTTTATGCCTTTCTTTACTATCTTGTTTGATGCCTGACCATTCTTAGATGTTTTTATGACCTTTTATGCCTTAATATACTATGATGTTTTTTTGACCTTTTATGCCATACTATACTATGATGTTTTTGGCAGTTTTCAGCCATACTATACTTAGATTTTTTTTGACATTTTTATGACTTTCTGTACTATATTGTTTGATGCCTGACCATACTGAGACGTTTTTATGACCTTTTATGCCTTAATATACTATGATGTATTTTTGACGTTTTATGCCATACTATACTATGACGTTTTTTAGCATTTTTCAGCCCTACAATACTCAGATGTTTTTTGGCATTTTTATGCCTTTCTTTACTATCTTGTTTGATGCCTGACCATTCTTAGATGTTTTTATGACCTTTTATGCCTTAATATACTATGATGTTTTTTTGACCTTTTATGCCATACTATACTATGACGTTTTTTGGCATTTTTCGGCCATACGATACTTAAATTTTTTTTTGCATTTTTATACCTTTCTGTACTATCTCATTTGATGCCTGACCAAACTATGACGTTTTTATGACCTTTTATGCCTTAATATACTATGATGTTTTTTTGACGTTTTATGCCATACTATACTATGACGTTTTTTAGCATTTTTCAGCCATACAATAATTAGATTTTTTTAAAATATTTTTTGGGGGCTTTTTATAACTTTATTTGATAGTATAGTGGAGAGAGACAGGAAACGGGGAGGCAGAGAGGGGGAATGACTTGCACCGAAAGGCCCCCCTGATGCAAGATTTGAACCCGGGCCAACTGCAGTGAAGACTGTAGCTTCTACACATGGGGCGCCTGCTTTGACCACTGCGCTACATGACAGCCCAATATTTGGATCTTTTTTTGGGCATTTTTATGCCTTTATGCACTATCTCGTTTGATGCCTGACCATACTGAGACGTTTTTATGACCTTTTATGCCTTAATATAATATGATGTTTTTTTGACGTTTAATGCCATACTATACTATGATGTTTTTTGTCATTTTTCGGCCATACGATATCAAGATCTTTTTTGGCATTGTTATACCTTTTTGTACTATCTTCTTTGATGCCTGACCAAACTATTACGTTTTTATGAGGTTTTATTGCTTAAAATACTATGATGTGTTTTTGACCTTTTATGCCATACTATACTATGATGTTTTTGGCAGTTTTCAGTCATACTATACTTAAATTTTATTGACATTTTTATGCCTTTCTGTACTATCTCGTTTGATGCCTGACCATACTGAGACGTTTTTATGACCTTTTATGCCTTAATATACTATGATGTTTTTTTGACGTTTTATGCCATACTATACTATGACGTTTTTTGGCATTTTTCGGCCATACGATACTTAAATTTTTTTTTGCATTTTTATACCTTTCTGTACTATTTCGTTTGATGCCTGACCAAACTATGACGTTTTTATGAGGTTTTATTGCTTAAAATACTATGATGTATTTTTGACGTTTTAAGCCATACTATGCTATGACTTTTTTAGCATTTTTCAGCCCTACAATACTTAGATTTTTTTGGGCATTTTTAAGTCTTATTACATTATCTCGTTTGATGCCTGACCATACTGAGACGTTTTTATGACCTTTTATGCCTTAATATACTATGATGTTTTTTTGACGTTTTATGCCATACTATACTATGACGTTTTTTAGCATTTTTCAGCCATACAATACTTAGATTTTTTTGGGCATTTTTATGCCTTTCTGTACTATCTCGTTTGTTGCCTGACCATACTGAGACGTTTTTATGACCTTTTATGCCTTAATATACTATGATGTTTTTGGCAGTTTTCAGCCATACTATACTTAGATTTTTTTTGACATTTTTATGACTTTCTGTACTATATTGTTTGATGCCTGACCATACTGAGACGTTTTTATGACCTTTTATGCCTTAATATACTATGATGTTTTTTTGACCCTTTATGCCATACGACGGTTTTTTAGCAGTTTTCAGCCATACAATACTTAGATTTTTTTTGGCATTTTTATGCCTTTGTGTACTATCTCGTTTGATGCCTGACTATACTGTAACGTTTTTATGAGGTTTTATTGCTTAAAATACTATGATGTATTTTTGACGTTTCATGCCATACTATACTATGACGTTTTTTGTCAGTTTTCGGCCATACGATACCAAGATCTTTTTGGGTATTTATATGCCTTTCTATACTATCTTGTTTGATTCCTGACCATAATATGAGGTTTTTATGAGGTTTTATTGCTTAAAATACTATGATGTATTTTTGACGTTTTATGCCATACTATACTATGATGTTTATTGTAATTTTTCTTCCATACAATGCTAAGATTTATATGATACTTATTATACTATTTTGTTTGATGCTGCAGCACCACAAGGAAAGAAAACAGCACACTAATGAACAACCCCGTATTTAATAATACATTACATTCAAGGCAAATGATACATCCTCACCAGTACATATTCAGCAATGCAATCACTGGCTTTCTACATAAATAGAAATTTGAAATCTTGAAGTCAGTGCACAACATTGAGAAAGAACACTTAACAGTCAACGTGTAACATAATCTGCACACATTCTGCATTTCTGCACAAAACACACCTCAGACTAGTGCTGCTAAAACCAACATAAAAAATAGATCTCAAAATAAGTTGTATATATATATATGTATATGTATATATATACATATATATATATATATATATATACATATATATATATATATGTTCTGACAGTCTTCATAGAAATATTGGGTTTCAGGTTCATATTTACAGCAATATAGACTTTGATGGATTTTCTCAAACGACAGAAATTGCACAGTAGTTAAAGAATCCAAGATCACCATTTTCAAAAATAGTTTACACACATAGTAAACAGTCAGTCTTCAAGATGCAGTATGAAATTGCACATTGTCGTCATGCCACAGAGGGGGCTGTGTCAAGGCTTTGGTACACAACGTCCTGATTGGAAGAAAAAAAGCTCTGCTACGGGTCCCCCCCACCCCCGCCAACCCTCCTCCATCGCCTTGGCAGCAGGGTGGGGGAGGGCGGAGGGGGGAGGGTCCGCAGCGAGGTTACATCCACGCCACTGCCCATTCCTGGGATCGAACTAGCGAATCAGAGAGCCAAATGACTACAGTACACTTCAGGATTGGGGAAGACTCTTGGCACTTGAATCACAGGTGCAGGTCCGTGCTGGATGACCAATCGTATGCAGCCGTGTTGGACATTTTAAGGAGGCGACGAGGGTGTAGATAAAGGGTCACGATGAAGAGAGAGGGAGTGGGGGGGTGGGGGGTGGGGAGGGTTGGAAACAGTATCAAAAAGGTCCCGGATTCCCTTCAGATACAAACGAACTCTGTGCTGTTACTAATACTGACTCACTGAACACTGGACTCAGTTTGGCATCAACAGAAGCTTCGTCTTAGGTAATTGTTTGGTTGTTTTTTTTTTTACACCTGTGACCTCAGATCTGTGACTTAGACCAACCCAGTCCAAGCAGGTGTGATGTTCAGAGGCAGGGCCGGAGGCGGGAGAAGAATCAGGTTCAACACGGATGACTGTAGCCGCTTTCTCCCGACAGCACTGAACGCAGCAGCAGCTTTCATGATGCTTTCAGGTCAGTGAGCGAGTTTGACTCCAGTTCCACAGGAAAACATGAATTCATTTAAAGGAGAGCTGGTGATTTTTCTTATGGTCTATTAATCTTATTAATGAGTGACTATTATCTATATCTGGTGAAACACATCATTTATTTCTATAAGGCTCCGTTTACCAGTTATAAATGGTAGTAACTCATTAGTCAGATTAATTAGTAGTAAGCATTAACTTGATCTTGCCAAACAGTGATCCTGCATCAATGAATGAAAACTGTTATAACTCGTTAATAACTGATTATTCATAAAGTGTTAACGACCGAATCAATAACCTAATTATAAACCACTTATAAATCTTTGTGACTGAAGTGGTGCCCCATGTTTCTGTCCTCACTCTAGGAACCTGTACACAAATGTAATATACATATATTGAATTTCCATATATCAAATATATGTGCATATAAAATAAAAACATATGTTAAAACTGTATATAAAACCTATTAGAAATTGGAACAACGTCATATATATTTACATAGATGTCTAGCGCACACAAATATGTATTTTCATGTCGATATTATAAGAAAATTAATAAGGAAAATAGGAAAAACATATATAAACACATAGAATTTTTATATGTATGTTGTTTTAATAAACGTGCATATATAAATTAAATACATAATCTTAACATATATGCTTGAATGTTGCTACATGTTATACCATATAAAAATTCATCATAGATATTTTAATATATTTACTATGAGTATTTCATATATGTTATAAACATATATCTTCATATAGTCAGAAGATATATGTGATAAAAATATCATCACTGGGACATTTATGTCATATATTACACTTGTGTATAGGAACAACTAGAAGGACAGTGTGAGAGGATCATGTCTGTCACAGCGCTTCAGCCTGCTGCTGATACAAGCATGAACTCCTCTCAGTGTCTGTGCGGCTGAGATCAGGCTGTACTTCAATAAGATTTATAAGATGTTAAAAAGTAGTTTTTGTGACATGACTGATTCAAAAACATCCAGATCTTCTGCGAGGGGTCGTTTATTTTTTGAGAAGTTAAAAGTTGGTGTTCAGTCTCTCTCTCTGCGCTGATAATTAAAACCTCTGTCTTTGTTTAACTGCCGGAAATTATGAGACATCCACAATTTTTTTGGTTAAAAACAGTCGTGCACTGTGTGTCATCACAGCGAGAAAAACTCCCAAAGGTCGTGACCTCAGTGGTCACAGCCCTGAACTGACGTCATGGTTCATTAAAGTGAAGACGAAGGCCTGTGTGCTTTAGTCATCTCTGTTGTGCTCTGCTGCTCTGTCCTGGAACAGGTGTTAAACCTGCTGTGACCTCTGACCTGCTCAGAAAAAAATCGGCTGCAGAGTCAACAGTTTGGCCTCTCGTGGCACCTCTGGCCCCGCCCCCCACCGCCGACCTAAACAGGCACCAGGAAGGAAACCCTTACAAAAAGTGCAACTCAGTATCTCGGGCTGTCACTGATAAAGGCAACATCTGTGTGATAATAAACTCCTGGAGCAGAAGAAAAAAAAAAAGAGGGGATGGGAGGGGTCAGGGGTCAGGGGTCGGGGGTCGGGGGTCGGGGGTAAAAACACACATGCTAGTTGTAGAAAACACTCATGAAAAGGTAGTTGGCACAGTTCATTTGGTCACTAATGAAAACTTCGTGGCTAAGTCTTCTGCTCCTCTGTGTGAACGCTGCCCTCTGCTGGACAAACACGGAGCGCTGCAGCTTCCTGACAGGCAGCCAACATGTTCTGTGTCAGTGTGTGTGTGTGTGTGTGTGTGTGTGTGTGTGTGTGTGTGTGTGTGTGTGTGTGTGTGTGTGTGTGTGTTTTCATGCACGCACACAAGCTCTGCAGGACCGGGGAGACTCAAGAATGCGTTCACAGTGTGATCAAACTCACAAGCATGCAGACAGATCCACATGTCTGAACGGACACCATGAGCATTCCACGTGAAGGTGAATGTAAACAGATCGAGGCTGAGCGCCGGAGCCGGGCCGCCTCAGCGACCCTTCCTCCACCCCCCCACCCCCTCCCCAGGGCCTTCATCTGGGCCGGGAGGAGACCTGGACCCTCTGGACCTGCTCTGGAGAGGTGGAGGTCTGGAAAAACTCTGTCTCTGTGAGGGATGAGAGGAAGAGCAGAGCGTCCTGTCGAGTTAGGCATCCTCCTCATCCTCCTCCTCCTCCTCCTGCTGCTCCTTGGTCACTTGTTGTCCATCAGAGACTGAACTCTGTGCACCAGCTCACGTGCTATCTTCAGGATGTGTTGGACATCGTGACGCTCGGCCATCTCTGTGGATCAGACGCAGTTTATACACACACACTCACACCATTCAGCTAACTACAGTGTGTGTGTGTGTGTGTGTGTGTGTGTGTGTGTGTGTGTGTGTTTGTGTGTCTCTCACCGTTGAAGAACTTGATGATGTCAGTAAAGTCCATGTTGTTGTCCATGATGATCTCACGGTAAACTGTGACCAGGGCCAGAGCGAGGAAGAGGACGAAGTGCTGCGAGGAAATCCTGTGAGCCACCCAGATCACCTCCCACACGGCGAACACGTCCTCGTACAGGAGCTCTGCACACGCACACACACACACACACACACACACACACACACACACACACACACACACACACACACACACACACACACACACACACACACACACACACACACACACACACACACACACAAACACACACACAGAGTTAGCCATCAGTGAAAATCAAACTTAACCACCGAACACTGGAGTCCTCAGTAACGGCTAAAAGGTGTTTTCTGATAACTGGTCATGTGACACATGTTCCTGTATTCACCACACTGAGTGAACCTGAAGGAGCCGCAGGTGAAACACGTCGTGTGATGAAGGTCAGTGAAGTCGTCTCAGTGTTCAGTGGTTAAACTAAACTCTTCTTCTTTGTCGTCTGCTGACTACATCATTATTTCATGGTCTGGACGTCGTCTGATCAATATATCTATCCTGTAATAATCAATATGAATCCTGGTTGATGACCTCAGCTGCTCTGTGGGTGTGGTTTACTGGAATTTAAAACGACAAACAATCAGATGGAAAGTTCACATTGACTAAAGGCCGGGAGTTCTTCTGCCACCTGGTGTTCAAAATGACTCAGTGCAGCTTCAGTGCAGAGGAAACAGGTGAGTGAACAGGTGAGTGAGCAGGTGAGGGAACAGGTGAGTGAACAGGTGAGTGAACAGGTGAGTGAAAAGGTGAGGGAGCAGGTGAGGAAACAGGTGAGGGAACAGGTGAGTGAGCAGGTGAGTGAGCAGGTGAGGGAACAGGTGAGGGAAAAGGTGAGTGAGCAGGTGCGGAAACAGGTGAGGGAACAGGTGAGTGAGCAGATGAGGGAACAGGTGAGTGAGCAGGTGAGGGAACAGGTGAGGGAACAGGTGAGTGAAAAGGTGAGGGAGCAGGTGAGGAAACAGGTGAGGGAACAGGTGAGTGAGCAGGTGAGTGAGCAGGTGAGGGAACAGGTGAGGGAACAGGTGAGGGAACAGGTGAGTGAACAGGTGAGGGAGCAGGTGAGGAAACAGGTGAGGGAACAGGTGAGTGAGCAGGTGAGTGAGCAGGTGAGGGAACAGGTGAGGGAACAGGTGAGTGAGCAGGTGAGGAAACAGGTGAGGGAACAGGTGAGTGAGCAGATGAGGGAACAGGTGAGGGAACAGGTGAGTGAGCAGGTGAGGAAACAGGTGAGGGAACAGGTGAGTGAGCAGATGAGGGAACAGGTGAGGGAACAGGTGAGTGAGCAGGTGAGGAAACAGGTGAGGGAACAGGTGAGTGAGCAGATGAGGGAACAGGTGAGGGAACAGGTGAGGGAACAGGTGAGGGAACAGGTGAGGAAACAGGTGAGGGAACAGGTGAGTGAGCAGGTGAGGGACAGGTGAGTGAGCAGGTGAGGGAACAGGTGAGGGAACAGGTGAGGGAACAGGTGAGTGAAAAGGTGAGGGAGCAGGTGAGGAAACAGGTGAGGGAACAGGTGAGTGAGCAGGTGAGTGAGCAGGTGAGGGAACAGGTGAGGGAACAGGTGAGTGAGCAGGTGAGGGAACAGGTGAGGGAACAGGTGAGTGAGCAAATGAGGGAACAGGTGATTGAGCAGGTGAGTGAGCAGGTGAGTGAACAGGTGAGTGAAAAGGTGAGGGCACAGGTGAGGGAACAGGTGAGTGAACAGGTGAGTGAAAAGGTGAGGGAACAGGTGAGGGAACAGGTGAGTGAGCAGGTGAGGAAACAGGTGAGGGAACAGGTGAGTGAGCAGATGAGGGAACAGGTGAGGGAACAGGTGAGTGAGCAGGTGAGGAAACAGGTGAGGGAACAGGTGAGTGAGCAGATGAGGGAACAGGTGAAGGAACAGGTGAGTGAGCAGGTGAGGAAACAGGTGAGGGAACAGGTGAGTGAGCAGATGAGGGAACAGGTGAGTGAGCAGGTGAGGGAACAGGTGAGGGAACAGGTGAGGAAACAGGTGAGGGAACAGGTGAGTGAGCAGATGAGGGAACAGGTGAGTGAGCAGGTGAGGGAACAGGTGAGGGAACAGGTGAGGGAACAGGTGAGTGAAAAGGTGAGGGAGCAGGTGAGGAAACAGGTGAGGGAACAGGTGAGTGAGCAGGTGAGTGAGCAGGTGAGTGAGCAGGTGAGGAAACAGGTGAGGGAACAGGTGAGTGAGCAGGTGAGTGAGCAGGTGAGGGAACAGGTGAGGGAACAGGTGAGTGAGCAGGTGAGGAAACAGGTGAGGGAACAGGTGAGTGAGCAGATGAGGGAACAGGTGAGTGAACAGGTGAGGGAACAGGTGGGGGAACAGGTGAGTGAGCAGATGAGGGAACAGGTGAGTGAGCAGGTGAGTGAGCAGGTGAGGAAACAGGTGAGGGAACAGGTGAGTGAGCAGGTGAGTGAGCAGGTGAGGGAACAGGTGAGTGAGCAGGTGAGTGAGCAGGTGAGGAAACGGGTGAGGGAACGGGTGAGTGAGCAGGTGAGTGAGCAGGTGAGTGAGCAGGTGAGGGAACAGGTGAGTGAGCAGGTGAGTGAGCAGGTGAGGGAGCAGGTGAGTGTGCAGGTGAGTGAGCAGGTGAGTGAGCAGGTGAGTGTGCAGGTGAGGGAACAGGTGAGGGAACAGGTGAGGGAACAGGTGAGGGAACAGGTGAGTGAGCAGGTGAGGGAACAGGTGAGGGAACAGGTGAGTGAGCAGGTGAGTGAGCAGGTGAGTGAGCAGGTGAGGGTACAGGTGAGTGAGCAGGTGAGTGAGCAGGTGAGGGAACAGGTGAGTGTGCAGGTGAGTGAGCAGGTGAGGGAACAGGTGAGGGAACAGGTGAGTGAGCAGGTGAGGGAACAGGTGAGGGAACAGGTGAGTGAACAGGTGAGTGAGCAGGTAAGGGAACAGGTGAGTGAACAGGTGAGTGAACAGGTGAGTGAGCAGGTGAGGGAACAGGTGAGTGACGTTCACCTCTCTTGAAGTCCAGCAGGAACCAACGGTAACAGAAGTAGAAGTGAGTGTAATCTCCGTTCTGCTGCATCAGTTCAAACAGCTCCGAGTCCAAGATCTGACAGTAGAGAGAGAGAGACCATGGGTTTTAGTGGAAGTGACTGACACACACACACACACACACACACACACACACACACACACACACACACACACACAGACGATAAGAGTAATCTGTCACCTGGATCAGTGACCTCATGTTGGCAAAGTGTGTGTCCATGGCTCCACCATTAGGGAAGTTCTGACTCATCCTCTTCATTAGCTGAGTGAAACAGCTGTACGCCAGGCACTCTGACACACACACACACACACACACACACACACACACACACACACACACACACACACACACACACACACACACACACACACAAATAAATCATTTAATTTAATTTTTAAAAACCATCTGCTTTATAAACAGTTTATGTAACATCGGTATGACTCGAACAGACGTGTCATTCATCCCTGTGAACCATGTTTCACCACCTTCATGCACCAACTGCTCACAGCTGTAACACATCTGTGCTTCATGTGTGTTAATCATCTGTTTGTTCCAGTTGTGTAACTGAGCCTCAGTGAGGAGACGTGACGACTCACCGTCGTCCAAGATGACCATGAGCGGAGCGAGCAGGTCACACATGCCCTGAACGTAGCCCACCTCCAAATGCTCCCACACATAACTGCAGCCGAGAGAGAGAGAGAGAGAGAGAGAGAGAGAGAGAGAGAGAGAGAGACAGAGAGAGAGAGAGACAAAGACCAACAACAGCTTCACAATCAGCTCAACAGAGTGTGTGTGTGTGTGTGTGTGTGTGAGCTGAGGATATTCACTCAGCTGCTGTATATCATAAGATACTTGATGTTTATTTGACTGTTTCTAAATAACACTCAGCTACACTTTGCACATTACCTCCAGTTGTTAGTTAATTATTCACATGTAGGAAACAGGAAACACTAATAAGACAAGACGTCATTAGAGACAAACCTGCCACATATCGCTCTGTAACCTACAAAACACCGTAAGTTTTCTACTTCAGTGGCACTTAAGACTCAATCTGAATCTACTGCAGGTAATAAACCATCTACACATGACTACCTGACACAACCCCACGTCTAGTAACCTGAACTGTCCCTTTAATATAGAAACACTGAACTCTTCCTCCGCTCACCTGCACATGATGTTGCGGAGTTTCTCCAGGTTGGCTGTGGTGAAGTAATAATAGTTGCGGTCACAGCGCTGCACATCTTTGTCTATCCTGTGGAGGTTCAGGGCGACTGTGTCCAGCAGCTCGATCTGTTCAGAGCCAACACGGCCGTCAACATCAGTGAGTCTGCGATTCATCTCAAAAACACCTGACCATGAAACTTGTTGATCGCAGTCACCTGCGAACATCCATCCGACCGCGGCACATGATGCCCTTTGATTTTAACCCTGGCCGTGTTAACATTTCACACATTACCAGGGTGTGGATCTTTCTGTCTATAAAACACTGTGCACACAAACCAGTGACACTCAGACACTGAAAACCACTGAAAACCATTCAAACTGCAATTTTTGATCTCGGTGCCATTACAACAGAAAATCACACAATATATTCTGTTAGGCTTTTATTCTGAAATCCTGGCTCCAAAACTTTAGTGTTTACTATTTTCCTCATATTCATATAGAGTCATATTTGGCATCTGTAGACAGACAAACATTTTCCTGGTTTCTACTCGAAGTATTGCTGCTGTTTTATGGGGCACTGCAGACCATTCAAATATATGTATGCTGAATATAATGTAAAATATTAAAACTTATAGGTGCAGTACATTTGTGTACATGAGTTACAGTAGGTGATTGATCTTCATAAAAACAACACTGGTATTATGTAAACAAACTGGGATTCATAATATTAATATATATATATATATATTCATAACAGTTTTTTGTGTGGACAGTTTTGCACCAGGGTTAAAGGTCATGTGACCTTCACTCATCTGCCACTTTCAACCCCACGTTGCTGATAAAAGCATTTCCTGTTTCAGAGTGATGAGCAGCAGAGCTGTAGTTCCCTCCACTTGTTGCTAGGTAACATAAATAAACAGGCGTGGACAGACTGTACGTACTGTGTACGAGGACAGAGACGGTGATATCCCCTCAGCAGGCGCTCCGTTGGTCACCAGCTTGTCCAGCTGACTACACAGCCTGTCCTCGCTCAGAGAGTCCTGACGCCCCCCCAGCACATCTGGAGTCCTGCCCTCCTCCCCGCCCCCCCCTTCCTCCTCCGTGCTCTGACCGTCGTCTATGCTCGACAGGATCTGGGAATGAGCAGAGGTCACAGAGTAGTTCCTGGAGGAGGGCAGACCCGAGTCGGGGGAGTCGAACTCCACCAGAGGACGCTCCTCTTGGGGGAGGGCGGCGGGGGGCACCAAGGTGGTCATGGTGGGGGTGCTGTCCTCTCCGCTGGGCGTCTCCTGGCTCCCTGCGTCCGGCTCGTCCACCGACATAAACACCTGAGGGTGCAGTGATGCAGGACACAGGACTGCTGTTAAATATCTGGGTCATCTCAGTTATAAACTGTAACAACATCCAGTTTATAAGGAGCGTATGATTATACATTAGGATTTACATTAGGATTATAAATCAGGATTATACACCTGGAAGGAAACAAGCTTCATATGAACTGAGGATTCAACTCCCATCAAGTGTTTTCTCATTTAGTGTTTCTGTCTTTTACAACTGTCTCTTTGTCTGAACCTCTGCTCCACGTCCTCCAGATCCTCTGTGATGGAGGTTCGTGACCCTGAGTTCATGTGAGGATGACGGGACACGTTTGTTTTAATCATGAACATGAACACAGCTCACTCTGGAAACACGTGAACATGTCGAGCGTCTTCACCTCATTGCTGAGTGTGGAGTCTCTGTGAACCAGCCGCAGGACGTGGCTGTCGATGCTGCTGCCTGAGGAGAGCTTGGCAAAGATGGCCGACTGCATCTCCTTCTCCCTCTGCCTGACGATCACCTCGCACGCCTTCCACTCCCGCATCACCTGCTGGTAACGCTCGCTGATCTTCGCATCAATCTGAATGGGACAAACAAAGTGATCACATATTTCAAGTTAAATGTGTGTGTGTTTGTGTGTGTGTGTGTGTGTGTGTGTGTGCTGCACCTGGCTCATGTCCTTTTTGCCCATGCCGAATTTGTAGTGCCCCAGCAGGAAAGGCCACACCTCCTTCCTGATGTCATGCTGCACGCCGCCATAATAAACGAGCCTGAGCAGCTCCAGCTCCTTATAGTTCTACACACACACACACACACACACACACACACACACACACACACAGAGGAAGGATAAAAGCAGCTCGGTGTGAGCGTTGCGAGGAAGAGCATCAATATTGGAGGAGTGATTGCGCTCCACACAGGAAGACGTCGACGAGAGCAGGAGATAAAGACACAGATATGAATGGAGTGTGAATTAGTAATGATGACTGTGCTGGAGCTGATGAATGGTGACATACTGCACTTCTTAATGAGACTCCATTACACTGAAACTCATTACATCTTCATTAGAGTGAAGGAGAGAGGGCGGAGACAGCAGGAGCCAGACGTCATCTCTGACATACAGTTAATACAAGACTACATCTATACATCTACATCTATACAACTACATCTATATAACTACATCTATACATCTACATCTATACAACTACATCTATACAACTACATCTATACAACTACATCTATATAACTACATCTATACATCTACATCTATACAACTACATCTATACAACTACATCTATATAACTACATCTATATACATCTACATCTATACAACTACATCTATACAACTACATCTATATAATTACATCTATACATCTACATAACTACATCTATACATCTACATCTATACAACTACATCTATACAACTACATCTATATAATTACATCTATACATCTACATAACTACATCTATATAACTACATCTATACATCTACATCTATACAACTACATCTATACAACTACATCTATATAACTACATCTATACATCTACATCTATACAACTACATCTATACAACTACATCTATATAACTACATCTATACATCTACATCTATACAACTACATCTATACAACTACATCTATACAACTACATCTATACAACTACATCTATACAACTACATCTATACAACTACATCTATATAATTACATCTATACATCTACATAACTACATCTATACATCTACATCTATATAACTACATCTATACAACTACATCTATATAACTACATCTATAAATCTACATCTATACAACTACATCTATACATCTACATCATATAACTACATCTATACAACTACATCTATAACTACATCTATACATCTACATCTATACAACTACATCTATACATCTACATCATATAACTACATCTATACAACTACATCTATAACTACATCTATACAACTACATCTATAACTACATCTATACAACTACATCTATACAACTACATCTATAACTACATCTATACATCTACATCTATAACTACATCTATAACTACATCTATATAACTACATCTATATAACTATATCTATATAACTACATCTATATAACTACATCTATATAACTATATCTATATAACTACATCTATATAACTACATCTATATAACTATATCTATATAACTACATCTATATAACTACATCTATATAACTATATCTATATAACTACAGCAACAAGAGTAGAAACATTAAACTCTGAGGTAACAGGAGCTCAGTTATAATTTTCACTTTAAAAGCAGCAACAAGGAAGAAAAACATAAGATTTATTCAAATTAAGTTTTGGATTATTTTTACTTTTTAACAAATAAAATACACAAAAATATAAAAGCAACACTTTTGTTTTTGTTTCCATTTTTCATGAATGGAAATTAAATATCTAAAACTTTTTTCTATCAACACAGAGGGTTTATTTCTCTTGAATTTTAAATAAGTCTCTGGAAATAAATAAATATTGAATTATAAAATAAAAGTTAGAGAGACACAAGAAATTTAGAAAATAAATTTACGTATTTTTTATTTATATAGTTATTTTCAAATTTGATTATTCACTAATATATTTATATTTACATTTATTTATATATTTCTACTTATTACCTAATTTATTTATTTCAGGATTTATTTCATAGCTGTATTTATTATTGGTTTTGTTGGTTCATCTCACTTTATAAATGTTACAGTAAATAAGACCTGCACGATTTATCTGGGCTGATCAATAGCACTGACTCTGCTGTCTGGCCTCTAAATCCCCGTGTCTGACAGAGGTGGAGGAAGATTCCTGCAGATCACCCTGAGTTATGTTTCACGTCCTGTCGGCCCCCACCTTGCAGTCTTTCTGGTACTTGCTCCACACCTCTTTGCTGAGGCCCCCGGACGCCTCACAAGGTCTGTCTGGAGGGACGATGTTGTGGTTGACCAGAGCTGACAGGTGAGTCCGCACGGTGGACAGGTGTCGACAGTAGGCCAGCCCTGATGGACAGACAGACGCACACACACACGCACGCACGCACGCACACGCACACACACACACGCGCGCGCACACACACATACAGCTGAGACCAGGCAGTGGTAGACACTATTTACAGACACAGAGGCGAAAGGCAGTTATTGTATGTAAAATATTGTTTTTTAGTTTATCAGCTAAAGCTCAATTTCATTTTTCATTTTTCATATTTTACATTGAAGTTAATTAACAAACAAAGAAACAAAGTACTGGTAATGTAATGATTGCTTCAGGTAATTAAAAACAACCTTAGAAAAACAATATTTTAATAACAGTGTAAGTGCATTATGTTACTCAGCAACTTATTACAGCGTCTTTATTACATGTCAGACTTATTTAGATTGGGCGCTACATAAAACTGCACTGAACTGAATTAAAATGACAATCGAGCCAGCAGTGCAGCTGCTGTTTGAAACTTTAAGCTAAAGCTAACACACTGTGGACTGCTGCTTTCTAAAGGGAAATACTTTAATTTACATTTATTACATTCAAATGCCTTCGTTTTTTTTTTTTACTCATTACAATTAAAAACAAATAAAATTAATATCAGTAATTTTCACTTAATAACAGACCTAAAGACTGACTCCAATCATATACTTGATTAACATTACTGTTTGATCAGTAAATGTTGTGTGATGTTGTATGGAGTGAGTAAATATGTGCTGTGTCACAGTTAACGACACAATCTTCATATTCAGACAGGTTAAACACGCCTGTGTGAACATGATGTACTTACATCCATAAAAGGCTCTGGAGACGATCTGCCTCTTCATGTTCTGACACAGCATCTTCAGAGGAATACTGGCGGGAAAAGAAACAGTCACTCATTATCACCATGGCAGCCTCCAACATGGCTGCTTCCTCTGATTCTTCAGGTGGATAGATGCTGCAGAGATACTGGCCCAGTGAAATCTTCGACTTCATTTCATTTAAAAAACTCATTACGGCGACAGTGGTGACAGTGTCAACAGCTTCAACCTCTGCTTCTTACCGTGTCCAGGTGGCGCCACATTAAGGCTAAAACAGAGCTAGTGTCTGTTTGAATGACAGGAGTCTCAGACTGTTTGGGTCAGCTGTGGGTGTTGTTGACACAGAAACTGTCGCCATGTTTTTCTACAATCTGTTTTAAACTTCTGTTGATGAGTAATGTGAGGAGAGCAGTCCTGTCCTGTTAGCTGCCCTGTAGCTCTACACTGTTAGCTGTGCTGTTAGCTGCCCTGTAGCTCTACACTGTTAGCTGCCCTGTTAGCTGCCCTGTAGCTCTACACTGTTAGCTGTGCTGTTAGCTGCCCTGTAGCTCTACACTGTTAGCTGCCCTGTTAGCTGCCCTGTAGCTCTACACTGTTAGCTGCCCTGTTAGCTGCCCTGTAGCTGTACGCTGTTAGCTGCCCTGTTAGCTGACCTGTAGCTCTATACTGTTAGCTGCCCTGTTAGCTGCCCTGTAGCTGTACACTGTCAGCTGCCCTGTTAGCTGCCCTGTAGCTCTACACTGTTAGCTGCCCTGTTAGCTGCCCTGTAGCTGTACGCTGTTAGCTGCCCTGTTAGCTGCCCTGTAGCTGTACACTGTTAGCTGACCTGTAGCTCTACACTGTTAGCTGTGCTGTTAGCTGCCCTGTAGCTCTACACTGTTAGCTGCCCTGTTAGCTGCCCTGTAGCTCTACACTGTTAGCTGCCCTGTTAGCTGCCCTGTAGCTCTACACTGTTAGCTGCCCTGTTAGCTGCCCTGTAGCTGTACGCTGTTAGCTGCCCTGTTAGCTGACCTGTAGCTCTATACTGTTAGCTGCCCTGTTAGCTGCCCTGTAGCTGTACACTGTCAGCTGCCCTGTTAGCTGCCCTGTAGCTCTACACTGTTAGCTGCCCTGTTAGCTGCCCTGTAGCTGTACGCTGTTAGCTGCCCTGTTAGCTGCCCTGTAGCTGTACACTGTTAGCTGACCTGTAGCTGTACACTGTTAGCTGCCCTGTTAGCTGACCTGTAGCTGTACACTGTTAGCTGCCCTGTTAGCTGACCTGTAGCTCTACACTGTTAGCTGTGCTGTTAGCTGCCCTGTTAGCTGCCCTGTAGCTCTACACTGTTAGCTGTACTGTAGCTGTACTACACTGTTAGCTGTACTGTTAGCTGTAAAGCAGCTCTACACTGTTAGCTGCCCTGTAGCTCTACACTGTTAGCTGTACTGTAGCTGTACTACACTGTTAGCTGCCCGGTAGCTCTACACTGTTAGCTGCCCTGTTAGCTGACCTGTAGCTCTACACTGTTAGCTGTGCTGTTAGCTGTAAAGTGTTAGCTGTACTGTTAGCAGTTAGCAGTAAAGTTTTAATAGTGAGCTCTAGATGGCGACTTGATTTCGCTGTTTTAATCTCACATCTTATTTTACAGGTGTGTAGCACTGTAACACTCAACTGTACCAAGTGTATCTGGTTTCACATTCACATCATAAAATCAGTTTAATCAGGGCTGCAAGTAATAATGATTTTCATTCATTTGATCAATACTTTAGTCTATAGCCTAAATCAGAAATAGCAGAAATGGCAAACACAGCCTGTGTTTAATTTTCAATTACAGAAGAAAAACAGAAAATATTCAGATTTTAGAAGCTGAAAAAATTGCTTTTAACATTTCAAGTTTAATACTAAAATAATATTTAGTTTCATATACTGAGAGAAATCAATGCAGTTTTGTGATGGCACCCAGTTTGTAGGTTATTGATCTGCTGCTCACAGTAGATTAACAGGACTCACTGCAGTTCTCTACAACACGCTCAGGTTTAAAGTGCATACGTGTGAATGTCTGCTGGGTCGTGTATGCAGGTACAGCCGGCCGGGTAGTCGAATGACACGTTGCTACCAGCAGTGGTGCAGGACTGGCACAGGGACTCGTGAGTGGTTACTTCGGCCTGTTGCCATGACGACGGGCTTCCTCCGAAACCCTGCATCTCCATCATTTCCCCGTGGTCTAAACCGGAGAGAAGGAAAGCGAGAAGACAGAGAGGAGGTCTCAGTGCTGCGAGACAAAATGGACGATGCTGTTTTCATGTGTTTGTAAAAGTCTTCACGCTGGCTCTGCTTTACGTCTTACATATTATGACACAGGTCCCTCAGCTCAACCATAAATACATCTCTCCATGTATCGCTCCTTGTTATTCATGACATCAAGAGATGAAGTGATGGATGGACATTTTACACTCATGTTACATGTGAGAGCTGGAAAAAAAAAAAAAAAAAAAAACAAGTGTAGAGAGGAAACCAAAAGTGGAGGGGGACAGTTCAGGAAGCAGGACCGCTGCTGTGGGAGAGACAGGCAGAGAGGATGCAGGGACGCCATGCTGGATCAGTTCATTCAGAGAGGAGAGAGCAGAGAGCAGAGGGACGCTCCAGACAACAGGAGAGAGGGGGAAGGAGAAGAGGAAGAAGAGAAGAAGAGTTGAAAGAAGAGGAGAGGGCAGGGACGAGGCTGACGCTCAGGCCATGCAGGATGCATAAAGCCAGAACAAGACAAGAGACACCAAAAGAAATCACCTCAGAAACAACAAAAACAAATGGACACCAGTTAAAGGGCACACAGAGGGGAGGAAAAATCATAAAAACTTCAACATTAAATAAATGCTCTTCACCTTAATTCTTCAGGTTGGAGCTGATGACCTGTCATAAATATGAAGCTGCGCTGTGGTTGTTCAATAACCCCGAAAAACAAATAATATTAAGAACAGAAAAAAAAAATCAAACAGAAAGAATGCTGGAGCGAGACCGACATTTGGCCTCCCCCCTCTTTACTTTAGGACTATATGTGATCAGCAAGTGTTTTTGGGCTCAGTAATGCAACCCCGCTCACACCGGGACTCCACGTCTCTACTACTGCGGAACCCCACAGGACCGTAATGAGAGGGGTGGAGGAGGGGGCGAGGGGGGGCGAGGGGGGGGGGGGGGGGGGTGGCGGGGTTAGTGAAGAATTACAGTGAACAGCATCGCAGCAAACGACTGCACAAACAGAGGAGAAACAACCGAGGAAGTCAGAGAGAGAAATCAAAACGAACAGAGGAGGAGACTGAGAAGGATTTTCCATCACAAATATGCAGAAACACAGAGTCGTTCTTCAGAAAACAATGAAACGGTGCATCTTTCCCATGCAAAAACTGTCAAGCATGTTGCAAGTGAGAAATGAAAGGACAAAAAGAAGGAAACAGAATTAAGTCAAATTAAAGAAGTGCAAAAAAATAAGAAAATAAAAAATAAACTCAGCAAATTATCAAAGCGATTCTTGGCCACGACAGCGTGAACCCAACAGTGCTGAGGCATGCTTCAACAGCTGTACCCTCTCAGAACTCTACGGCAGTCGGCACTGCAAATCCCAGAATGCAAAGCAGCCAGAAAGGCCTAGGTGAGGAGACCTGGGGAAGTTTGAGTCTGTGATGAAACCAGGTGGCAGGTGACGTGTGCAGTCGCTGTGTCTATAAAACCAGAGTGTTTCCAGTGTGCGGAGCCAAGCGAGTGGATTAAATCGCTGAGAGGCGGGAAGACAGAGAGGAGACAGAGAGAGTGAAATTAAACAGGAAGGGTGTAGGGGGAGTGTGTCAGCAGCTGTTGAGGCATTAACTGCACGTCTGACAATATCTGTGACAAAGCCACCATTTTCTACAGACAGGATGTTATTGTGCCAGATTACAATGTCCAGAAAACACGCAGCAAATTCAGCCGACAAGGAGCCGAAGTGTTTTTTACTGTTGAGTCGACAGTGATCAGTTTGGCTCTGAAGGATTCATGTGGCTGATGAAGACTCCCTCATTCCCTCAGACTTCCTCTGACACCTAGCTTCTTTCTTTACTCAAGTTAAATGTGCATCTGTGGAGATCGTGCTGACGACTCACAGATACACCTGAATAAAATCTGACGTAGGGTTTGATGACACTGTGACACACAGGACAACGTGATAATGGGGATGCTGTGAGCTGTAGAGGACGCTGAGTGAGGCGTGTGCGGCTATAAAGCAAATACTGTTGTATGTAGCGTAAAAATGCTACATGTAGCATTTGTAAACATCAGTAGCATTAACATGCTCATTACTATACACTGGTATGATCCTCTCAAAGCGACATTCAGTGTTTTTATTGATTTACTTTTTGTTTTTTTGGGCCTCTTCCCAACAGAAATGTAATATATGACATAATCCTGTTTGTCCGTATCAGGGGATATATTATTATCACATATATACATCCTCTGGATATATGAAGATATAAGTTTATAACAAAATTTGTATATGTACATATATTACAAATATCTGTTTGATGAACTTTTAGACGGTATAACATGTATATAGTGATATATTAATTTATATGTGTTTATTATTGTTTATATAAGTTCATTAAAACAACATATATAAAATTAAATATGCTTCTATGTTTTTTCTTATCAATTTCTCATTAATTTTAAACATTGTTTTAACAATACTGTTTATAATATCAACATATATTGACAGGCTTTGGGATGGATATATATTTACGTAACATATGACTAAAATATAAGCATACATACATAAACATACATATTTGTATGGGCTAGATGTTCGAATTTCATTATATAATTTTTACACATGTTTTTTTTTATATGTTCATATATTTCATTGGTATATGCCGTGGGACACAGGAACTAGCTTAAAACAACATGTTAGCAAACAGCTGCCTGACACAGCAGACACACACACAGCGTCATTAGCATCATTAAGTGTCAAGTTTCTGTCCAACTGATGAAAACTAGTCCAACATCCACTTTCCTTCACGTTCAGTTTTGGTCTCCACAACCTCCTGAGAAAAAACATCTGTCTCTTTAGCGGCTACGTGTTAGTTGCTAACTTTTCTTTTCTGTCTGCAGTTTGGTGCTACGCAACAGCATCCAGTGGGTTTAGCAGCTAAACCCACTGGATGCTGTTGCGTAGCACCAAACTGCTAAACTTTAGCTAATCAGAACTTTGTTGTTGAAAACAGAGAATGAAAACAAAGATGATGAGAGCTGAATGAAGCGTAGCTGAAAAAACTTGTGTTTAAAACATTTAGCTAAACGTTTTTAACAAAAGTGATTTAACCATTAGCTAAAAGAAGCTAAAAAGCTTTGTAGAACTCTTTGCTAATCTTCTGTGGGTCACTATGAACAACCCCCTTTGATCCATGGTTAATAAAAAGATATTGATTATAAACCACAATAGAAACAACAGACGATTATTATTATGGGAGATAATTTTCATGACTAAAATCAAGACCACGTGTCCATTTCAAACAGCAACAAATAGGAGGAAACTTTTTCTTATCTATCTATCTCCACCTGATTCACCTGCCAGAGCCAGGTGGCTTCTTACGGACGAGGCTAACTCCACATCATTTGTCCTAAAGCGTTTTGAACTAAATGTTAGAGGCTGTAACGTCTCAGTGAGTGTTCGATTGGTTTATATCTGACTACTTTCTCACATTTAATGTATAAAATGTATTAATGGTTGTTTTATTGCTAATGTTAGCACAACCCCCCCTCCCAGCCTACTCCACACTGTTGGGCTCGGCGTCAGGCAGCACACACACAGGCAGACACAGCTGGTGGAGGTGAGGTCGGGAAGAAGGGTGGAG
Source organism: Seriola aureovittata (assembly GCF_021018895.1). NCBI lineage: Eukaryota > Metazoa > Chordata > Actinopteri > Carangiformes > Carangidae > Seriola > Seriola aureovittata. Next base: position 2,173,325 of record NC_079367.1, on the reverse strand, counting down.
GAGGGCGGGGGGGCCTGAGAGGGCAATGGGGTGGGAGGGGGACGTCTGAAGCTGGGGGTGAGGTCTCAGGAGTGGGGGGGGGGGGGGGGGGGGGGGGGGGTCGGGTGGGTGTGTTAAGGTGATAAAAACCTTTCATGACATTAGGGTCTGTGAGGTTCCGCGAGCAGATCATTGAGATCATAGCATGGAGCCTATCTTCCTCTTCCTCGTCATCGTCCAGCGACGGAGCGCGGCTGCCCGTGGTGTGGTGGTAGTTTATAGTGACTGCTCGCACCAGTGGGACAACAGAGAACACAGTTAGAGCAGAGCCGTCCCACAGGCCGCCACATGTGCATCGTGGGGGCGACGGCACACCACAGCCGCACTTTGTAAACACATCATAAACAGACACACTGGTTATTCAGAAAGCAGAGACATGAGCGGGAACGGGTTGGACGGGTGTGTGTGTAACAGTGCGACTTACTGGCGTCGTAGCGGTATCCTGGGTAGACGATGCGAAACACGTAGTCAGCAGCCGTCTGCTCCTCGCCGTTCCTGTCCTGGTCGATGAGCCGGGCGGCGCTGCTCCTCTTCCTCAGCTTAGGGAAGACTTTTCCCTGCAGGACACACACACACACACACACACACACACACACACCACACACACACACACACACACCAGAGAACAAAAACACCCACTGAGCCGCTTCACGTAAAGACACAGTATTAAAGTTTGAATGACGGGCCGGTCTCCGTGGAGACAGGGCAGCTCTAACAAGGGGACACACACTGACCTTGCCTTTCTGGGACCAGAGGGGGGGCTCCAGCTGACCCCGCGGTAAGAGGCCTGTTTCCAGGCAGGAGAGGAAGGCCAGGAGGTGACCACCGGGGGGGAAGTGGAGGGGCGGCCGCTGGATCCCATCCTGACTCACCAGGACCAGCGTCCCGCCACAGTCAGCTGGAGGAAAGACACATGTACTCTCTATCAAGACGATCAATCAATATATTGATGAGACACGGCCCCTTCATGACTGACGGAGTGTAATATGACTGTGACTCACGGCGCTGATGACAGTGGATACAGACTATCTGCCGCAGAGGAACAGTCAGTGCATAGTCCCAGTAGATGCTGACAGAGACAAGATGGCGGCCGTCACGTTTCACTTCATTGTCAGAGTTTAAATTCACATTAATAAATTCATGGCGGGGGTGTGATACCTCTTCTCCAGGTCACAGTCTCCCAGCGTGCCGTTGATGAGCTGGTTGGGGGTCCACTTCAGGGTGAGGTTATCCCCGGCCTGGTGGAGCGACAGGTATCCCCGCAACACCTCCATGTCCTTCTTCTGCCGGGGGGGGGTGTAAACAGGAAGTAGAATATTTCACATTTAACAAGTAGGAATGTTAAAAGAAAACACCAGTCTCCCATTTTCCTACATAATATCTGACTGTATGATCATTAATGAGGAACTGGTTTATTAGTAGTTTTACAGTTGTTTAGCTAAAGTAGCTGCTACCTTGGTGGCTGATGGGGATCCACATGAATAAATAAAGTTATAATGTTGCCATGGAGACAGTTACCCAGCTGTAGGCCACAATCTGAGACCAGTTTTTATTTATTATTATATTTGTTTACATTCTGAGCTGGTGAAAATCTGCTGAATCAGCTCTTAGCAACACGACAGCATCACTTTGAGACTGAAGAGCATCTTTTCTATGATTCTTCAGCAGGTTCATCAATTTATTCATGATGGACGTCAGAGATGACGATATCCTCTGGAAGTGTAAGTCACACTGAATTTAAAAACAGGCGTCTGACGTCTGTGTGCTCTGATCTGTTATAACTCCGCCCCTTGTTTAATCCAAGCACAAACAGAAACGTAAGAATGTTTGTTTGTGGTTTTACAGAGTTCTGATGGATAGAAAACAGATGAAAAATGAAAGTGGTAGAGGAAGGTCAGAACCAACAGGTCAACCTCGGAAACATCTCTTCTCTTACACATTAAACATTTGTGGCTAAATAAGCAACATTCAAAGTTTAAGTCTGTTATAAACTCATGATGAGCAGCGTTTTCAATGACAATGGCGTCTCCATGGCAACACAAAAATAGTCTGTCAGGGCCTCTTGGTGTGGTCAGGGTTAGTCTGTGAGATAATATTAAACACTGTAGGATCATATACAGTAGCTACCATTCAGCGTGTGTGTGTGTGTGTGTGTGTGTGTGTGTGTGTGTGTGTGTGTGTGTGTGTGTGTTAGCGTGGCTCAGTCAAAGGCTGAGCGTCGCGGGAGGTAAATATGAGCTCGTTCCCAGGGCCAAACACGCCGCAGCCATTTGGCAGCACAGAGCACATTACAGACAGTGTGTGTGTGTGTGTGTGTGTGTGTGTGTGTGTGTGTGTGTGTGTGTGTAATGAAATAATAGATGAAAATAAGCATCGTTTGCAGTTTGTCTGTCTGCTGCCTCCACAGCAGCAGCTTCAGCTTTGAGAATAAAGTCATAATATATCAACACTGATGTGTGAAGGAATATATTATCATCACATACCCATAGTAAAATGTATATATGTACATATAATAAAAATCAATTCTTGTATTGTACAATATATATCATATCAAGTTTATTCAAACATACATAAAAAAAAAATTCTATATGTTTATATATGTTTTACTAGTAATTTCTCATTAATTGTAAAGTGGTATATATATATATATATGTATATAATATAATGTGTATATAAAGGCATGAACATGTATTGATGTAACATGCGTCTACAATATAAGAATACTTACATAAACATACATATTAGTATGAGCTACACATCTGTGATGAAAAGGTTCCCAGGTTTTATATTTAACTTTACAGGTTTTGTTTCATGTCAGAATAAAAGTGTTGAGTTTAAAGTAGAATCCTTGATTGTACTTTTGTTGCTCTTTAAGACTGATTGATTTTTATTGATTCATTGATTTTTATTGATCGTCCTTCAGCTGGTGACACTGTGTTAGCTTTTATTTTCACTATGACACAAAGATACTGTCATGTTTTCCATCAGCTGCTTGTTTCACTGTTGCCTGAATAAAAATGATTATTATTATCATTAATCTTGGCTGCAAAGTGAAGCTCGTCTTTCTGTGTGATGATAGGTTTCTGTGATGTCAGAGCGAGGCTGCGGCGTCGTACCGGCTGCACCAGGACGTTGTTCTTGCCGTAGAGAAGGTGAGTCCTGGAGTTCTGGTGGAGCGATTCCACGTACTCCCTGGCGGACGCCGCGAACCTGTCCTCTGACATGCTGCCGCTCGACTGCCTCTTGCGGATCTGGAGCAGAGAAGATTTTTAACAGCAAACTCGCACGACTATCAACTTCTACACCTCGGTGAACGCCGTCCACCACCCAACACGACACCTCCAGAGGACTGAAGGATCAGCCGCCGCACTCACCCCCAGAGCGGGCCGGCGGCCGGCAATGGCGTCCTGACTCCGGTGGGCTCCGTGGATTCGGTGGCGCTGAACCAGCTCGTTGGCTGAAGGGTCGGTCCATAAATGGTCTGATGTCTTCAGCTTGGTGTACTCCAGAGCACAGGGCCCCACTGGAGACATATGGAGACACATGGAGACACATGGAGACATATGGAGACATATGGAGACACATGGAGACATATGGAGACATATGGAGACACATGGAGACACATGGAGACACATGGAGACATATGGAGACACGTGAAGATACATGGAGACATATGGAGACACATGGAGACACATGAAGATACATGGAGACACATGGAGACATATGGAGACATATGGAGACACATGGAGACACATGGAGACATATGGAGACACGTGAAGATACATGGAGACACATGGAGACATATGGAGACATATGGAGACATATGGAGACACATGGAGACACATGGAGACACATGGAGACATATGGAGACACATGGAGACACATGGAGACACATGGAGACATATGGAGTAATATGGAGACATATGGAGACATATGGAGACACATGGAGACACATGGAGACATATGGAGACATATGGAGACACATGGAGACATATGGAGACACATGGAGACACATGGAGACACATGGAGACATATGGAGACACATGGAGACATATGGAGTAATATGGAGACATATGTAGACACATGGAGACATATGGAGTAATATGGAGACACATGGAGACACATGTAGACACATGGAGACATATGGAGTAATATGGAGACACATGGAGACACATGGAGACACATGGAGACATGTGAAGATACATGGAGACACATGGAGACACATGGAGACATGTGAAGATACATGGAGACACATGGAGACACATGGAGACACATGGAGACACATGGAGACACATTCCCCAGACTGTCAGTGAGCATCACTCTTCAGGTTAAATTAAAGGTTAATTGTAGGAACCTGATCCTGGATAGAAACAGAACCTTATGGCACTAAATGATTATCTAATTACATGATTATGTTTTTATCAAATATTAAAGCTCCATATATTTTCTTCTTCTTCTGTGTTTTATGTGAAGTGTTGATCCATGGCTGTAAGAGTGTGATGTACTCACCCAGCAGAGCTGCCAGGATCGGCCCGAACACTGAGTCATGCATCAGAGCTTCTCTCTCGTAGTATTTACTGCCGCCACAAACAGAGAAAGAAAAAGGTGAATTAAAGGAAAAGATCATTAAATATCATCCGTTTCTAATGAGGAGACGTTCTGAGCTTTTCACTTTGTTATTATGGATTATTGATTATAGATTGATGGAAAAAATGGCAGTTTTATCCATTTTAAATGGACACAGTAAAAGACAGTAAAGAGAAGGGGTGTGACTACTTCCTGAAGCTGCTGTCTTTATCAACCTCACGGCTGCAGGGAGGTGACCTGACTGAAGCATCTGATCTGAGACACAGCAGCCATCTTTTCCTGAACCCAACCAACCCATGACCATTATTATAGTAACCATGGTGACGAAGGTAGGTGGGCCACTCCCGGTGCGACCGCGGTCCGGTACTGGGTCGTATCAGAGGGTTGAAAAGAACGAGAGAACCAGACTGAGGCGGGAACACGCTTCCTGTTGTGTGGCAACTGGCGTCGCTGAGCTGCTTCGGAGAATCACACACGTGTGCGTGTTCACAGCGGCGAGTTCGGATTTTTCTTCTTTATTAATTAATTTCTGATTTATGTTTCTGTCTCCACATGCAGCTGCTACAGTGGTTCAAATATATTTCTCTACAGATTTGGCGTCTCGCAGCAGAAACAGACAGAGAAAAGACCTGATGATGTCATAGTGACATCACACCAGCAACATCCTCCTTCACTAGAGTTTCTAGTCTGAATCTGACACAGATGTGAAAAATACAAATATATTTTTTAACCACTGTAGCAGCTGCATGAGGAGACAGAGACATTAAGAGACGTTTTCTGTCACAATCAATTTAAATTAATTAATAATGAAGAGAAATCAACATTCAGTAACTGTAAACTCGTGCTTCTCCGCAGCAGCTCAGCGACGTCAGCCGCCGCACAACAGGAAGTGTGTTCCTGGTGAAAGTGAACGTCTGCTGATAGGCTTCCTCTCTGAAGGAACCTGACCTTTAACCTGGCCGTAAGATCAGGAACAACAGAAATAAAACATCAGACGACACAACTCCTGTTTCTTCAGGTGGATTTTGCTCCTTTTGAAAAGTGCGTCCGTCTGAACTTCAAGTCTGAGGCTTTGATCCGGAGCCGGAGCCTCGTTTGCTGTTTGCTGTTAGTCAGACAGAGGCCGAGCAGAGCAGCGGCACAATGGATCCATAAACAGGAGATTTAAGCCACTGGAGCCGAGCGCCGCGAGTCGCCGCCGCACGGCTCACAATCAAACTAATTACCTGGAGTTGTCCACGATGTACTGGACTAACTTGTCCAGAACCTTCTCAAAGAGCGCCGTCCGGACCCAGATGTGTTTGATGGCCTGGGCGGAGAGGGGCTGGGGGGGGCGGCTGGTGGTGGAGGAGCCCTGTCTCCTCAGAGGTTCATGTCCCACGCTCTGAGTTCTCCTGCAGGTCAACACAGGAACAACCACAGAGGAGGGTTTGTGTTTAAAGTCTGACATCGACATTTAACAAACAAACAAACAAACAAACAAACAAACAAACAAACCTTTGATCAGACAGAACACAAGGGAGGTGACAGTGTGGATGTACAGGCCCAGGATCAGAGCCTGGGGGGTTCCACACCTGCTGGTCCGGTCTTCACCAGACCCTGAAACACTGAAGCTCCTTTTCCACTGAACACCCGCCAAGACTCGCTCGCCATCACACCTGCGTCACATGACTCTATCTATATGCTCATATGTATGTGTTTATACAGTCTGCTGTGATCTCCTTTCCTCTGTTGCAGTAACTGTTAAAATAAAATAAAAGTAGTCCAGTCAGTATTTATGCAGAGTATTTATTTTGTTTTATTTATTAAGTTTTGTGAGGTCACACTGACCTTTGACCTTTGACCACCAAAATCTGATCAGTTTTTTCTTGAGACTGATGAGATTGTTTGTGCGTCACTGAGACATCGTGTCCATGAGCGTGAGACAGTCGGAAAAACTCAATGACACAGATAAAAAATTAAAGGGCCACGCCAACATTACTTCCAACTCCCGGGTCATGTGATGTGACGGTTCACACATGAAAAGAAACTCTGACCATGTGGAGGCAGCGTTCAACAGCATCACTACACACTGCAGCTCGTCTCCGCTCAGCAGCAGCTTCTCCAACAGCTGATCACTGTTTGTGTTTTAATGAATCTGTGTCGGAATAAAGGAGCTATTTTATCTTTAAATCAGCTGATCAGTTTCATGAATATGGAGGCACACGCCTGACGTCAGCGCTGTCATCCAGACCCTGGCTCTTCTACAGTACACACACACACACACACACACACACACACACACACACACACACACACACACACACACACGCACACACACACACACACTTCAACAAGCTAATGTGTGTGTGTGCTGAGCGGGACTCTGCTGCTGTAGTCACGATGTTAGATCTCCCTGCAGTGTGTGTGTGTGTGTGTGTGTTTCAGCTAAGTCACGATTTGTGCATTCCCCTACCATTTAGAGGAATGGTGAGTGTGTGTGTGTGAGTGTGTGTGAGTGTGTGTGTGTGTGTGAGAGTGTGTGTGAGTGTGTGTGTGTGTGTGTGTGTGTGTGTGTGTGTGTGTGTGGTGCAGGAGCATCAGGATGATGTCAGACAGAAACATGAGCGTTTCCTCCTGCAGATGTTTTTTTTGTTGCTTTTAACGACCCAGGGACCAAAAATCTCATTAATATTACAGCAAAATAACATAATAATAAATAAATACACGACAGGGTTTGAAATACTCTGTAGTACTGTGTAGTACTCTGTAATACTATGTACCACTCTGTGGCACTCTGTAGTACTCTGTGGTACTCTGTAGCACTCTGTGGTACTCTGTGGTACTCTGTAGTACTCTGTGGTACTCTGTGGTACTCTGTAGCACTCTGTGGTACTCTGTGGTACTCTGTGGCACTCTGTAGTACTATGTAGCACTCTGCGGTACTCTGTAGTACTCTGTGGTACTCTGTGGTACTCTGTGGTACTCTGTAGCACTCTGTGGTACTCTGTGGTACTCTGTAGTACTCTGTGGTACTCTGTAGTACTCTGTGGTACTCTGTGGTACTCTGTAATACTCTGTGGTACTCTGTAGTACTTTGTGGTACTCTGTGATACTCTGTAGTACTCTGTGGTACTCTGTAGTACTCTGTAGTACTCTGTGGTACTCTGTGGTACTCTGTAGTACTCTGTAGTACTCTGTAGTACTCTGTGGTACTCTGTAGTACTCTGTAGTACTCTGTAGTACTCTGTAGTACTGTGTGTTCTGCAGCTGTGGGGCACAGGTGTAAAACATTAGCGACTGGTGCTAATGTACCAAATTAGCTGTAGATCTAAAGACCCAAAACAGAAATGTTTGCACGTCTTCTCTGCACTTCTGCTGACACCGTACACATGCATTTAATTCTCCACTCAAGGTCCACTTACTCACTTCTTCCAAAGACTATTTCAGACAGTGTCGTCATCAGAAAGCTCCACAACAGGTTAGTAAGTGGACCTTGAGTGCAGATTGTTTTTCCAATGTCATGAATGAAACACCAAGCTCAACTTTAAAGGAGGTATATGTTAGTTTTTGCTAATGCTACATAGCTAATGTTAGCATTATCAGCTGTTGACTGACCAGTCTAGATGAAACATTGTGTTTGCGTTTCATGTTGCTTTGACAACGTTGTGCATCTGAGATCTTATAACATTATTATATAAAACCAAGCAAACTATCAAAATAAGAGCCTGGGTGTAATCCTTTAATGTGGAGGAGACTCAGGAGCTTCCTGTGGTTTATTTTTATAAACTCACTTCTGAGCAGGAGTCAGGGGTGGGGGGGAGGGGGGGCAAATACAACCTGTTCAACCACACACACACACACACACACACACACACACACGTACACACACACGTACACACACACACACACACACACACACACACACACACACACACGCACAGATCCTGCTCTGCTGTAACTCTTTATCCCTCTGTTGATGTCTCTCTCTCTCTCTGTGTCTCTTTGTTTCCCATCATGCTCTCTGCCTCTTTCACTGCCAGTGGCACAAAACACGTTGCCATGGCAATCATGGTAAATGAGAGATGGAGCCCTGAGGTGAGACGACAGGGAGAGGGGGGTGGGGGTGGGGATATGCCTGTGTGTGTGTGTGTGTGTGTGTGTGTGTGTGTGTGTGTGTGTGTGTGTGTGTGTGTGTGTGTGTGTGTGTGTGTGTGTGTGAGGAGTGTGATCCACACACAACAACAGGCCATGATGTTGTGTGCGGTCTGTCTGGGGAAATAAAGGCCAATGAGATGTGACAGATGAACAAGCGACTGCGGCTGATATAAAGAAGGAGCGGCGAGCGCCTGGCGTCCTGATCTACATCACGCAACGACGTTCGCTACACATTCTGCCCCTGTTTTATTGTTTGTGCATTATTTATGCAGATGTGTGTGTGTGTGTGTGTGTGGCAGCCAGTGGCTCAGGCTAATGGACAATTAATGGGGCTGCAAACAGCTCGACAGAGTCTGCAGATAAGGCAGTTTATCAGACTCTGCACACACACACACACACACACACACAGAAATACATATGTATGGACCTGAGGCTTATCACAGTGTGTACACAGATTGCTCAGCGTCAGTAAACACTCAGCTGACCAGAGATTGTGTCTGTAACTGTGTGTTTTACATGCAGATAATGACAGAAAGTTTATGACTAAATAAAACGTTGCACCTCAAACCACACTTTCGGTTCAATGTGAGGAACGGACAGAAAACCTGACTGAACAGGTGACCAGGTGTATTTCTGGCTGGTGCTGCATGTATGAAATACAAATGCACCCCACAAAAAGCAAACAAGTAAAATAAAAATATACCTGCAAGAAGCAATTTGCAGGTTCTCAGCCTTTTGTGAACAACAGAAGCAAAAACCTGAAGCAACAAGTGAGTTTCAGGTTTAAAGAAGCTGAGCACTGGTCAGCTGGTTTAATTCTGTTTAAAGTTTCAGTTAATTAGATTTTAAACATTAATACAGCAGCAGGCATCTATTCTCTGTGTAAAGATATAGTGGAGTAATGGCGTCCTGAGCCGAGAACGAAGCACAGCACAGTAGCGTAGCACGCAGCGCTCAGGTGAAAGTCACCTTCCAGAATTTCCTCCACTGAAGAAGAAAAAAACATGTTTTCATCTAAAAAAGCATCAGACACAGAAAGAGACGAGACAGATCAGTGGACTGGACTGAGGACTACCGGCTCAGATGCTGGTGGACCGTCAAAACATCCATTAAGTCTTTTAAGTCTTTACCAGCTCCGTCAGTGTCTTTAGTGGCTTCATCAGTGTCATTGATGCAGCCAGTCCCAGAATATCAGTCCAAGGCTGAATTTCTTTCCCAGTCTGGCCATAGAGCAGATACTGGTCTGGTTTCCTGGGAGGAAAACCCTTTGAGCTGGACTCAGAACTGGTTTTTCTTCTCCTCCATGTTTCAGTAACTTGATGGTTCATAATGTTACAGTCTGTTTTCATTAGTGACGGCTACAGTAGACATGATAACGTTAGCTGACTTGCTGTTACTCTTATTATTAATGCGTTCGACAAATGTTGCTATCGCTAGCTGGCTAACTGTCAGCGAGAACTCCAGAGTGGTGTGGATGGTAGGAGGAAATGTAGTGGTGTGGGCGTAGCCTTAGTGCATTAGTCCTTATTCATTTCTACTGATTTACAGTGATTTACTGATCCAGACTTCAGCTGGACTCAGTTTAGTCTTTGTTTTGGGGTCGTCAGGTGTGAAAAAGTCTTTTCCACTACAGCAACTTCAGTGTCAGGACTCCCTCTGCTTTAACAGCGAGTTCCTGAACTTAAATTTCATCAGTGATCAGGAGGTAAAACTTAAGTCCAGAGGAAATCTGTCCTCTCGATCGAACACCAACATTTCCTCCTGTTAAAGGGAGGTTTTCCTCTTCACTGTCAGCAGCTGCTGCTCATGGTGGAACAGTTGGTTTCTCTCTATAATATTGTCATGTTTGGACCTGACTCTGTGAAGTGCACTGAGATAATGTCTGTTGTGATTTGGTATTATATGAATCACAGGTAAAAGGTAAGCTGTCTTCTGGACTGCAGGTGTTCTCCTGTTGTTGTGTCCACCCTGTGTAAAGACGGACTCTCTGACAGTTATTGTGGCTGATTAGTTGATGTTTTGGTGCATAATTAAAGCGACACTGTGACTCTCATTATCGTCCATAACAGACCAAGAGGCTGTCATGGAGAAGAGCATCTCCTCCTCTGTAATTAAGATTCACTTACTTTAATAAATTAAATTCTGATTGTCAGGTGTGTTCTCTGGTGGAAACACGAAGCTGGAGCTTAAACAGCATGTGGGGGGGGGGGGGGGGGGGGGGGGGGGGGGTAATGAGACCAACCTGGTTAGATCAGCCTGCTGCTGGAGCTGCTCCTGCACTTTGCGACAAACCTCGCCGGCCGTGTCGTAGACTTTTCCGACTTTGGTGAAGAGGGCGGCGATCTTGTCACTGCGGAGAAACCCGGCCGCCCGTCTCTTGAGGAGGTGACCCAGGCAGGCCTCGATCGCAGCTGGAGAGAGAGGAGGTCAAGGGTTAACACTGACAGGAGCACAGCATTTGCATTTTACACTGTTAAAACAGAGTCAGTCCAAGACGTTCAGGTCTGTCAGTGTTTAGTATGACAATTACAATGAGTCTCAAGTCAAGTCAACTCAAATCCAAATCTCTAGTCGGCAGCTTTGTCATGTAGCTACAGAAAATGAGGCAAAAGCACAGATGTGTTGTTGTGACTGTATCTGAGAAACCCCCAGAGAAACACACTGGCTGTAGCTGCGATCCATCCATTAGCTGCCTCCCTCCCTCTGTAATTGCTGCATTAACGTTCGGCCATAATGAGCTTTTTAGGGCTGATGGTAAAAGCAACACGGTACCATCACTGTACTGCCTCTGCTGCATTGTGCTGTGTGTTTTCAGATGGTTCCATCAAACTGCTTCAATAAGTTTTAATAATGTGCTGACGTAAAGGCTCTATGAAGACGTACCGCCACCACAGAGAATACATCCGTCTTCAGTCTGTGATTCACATCAGTCTGAGCCTCTGTGCTTGTCTGCTCTCCCTCTGTGAGGTGGATCTAGTGGATAATATTACAGTGGAACATAATGACCAACAACAACATCATTCTCTGTAATGTGGAGAAAAAACGCTGCTTTATGGGTGTAATAGTCTGTTTTTATTGCTGCTGTTGGAGCCTGAAAAGAAGAAGAAGAACAAGGCTGGAGGTTTTAGCTCGGAGTTTTTTCGTTGCAGCAGATCAACATTAACATTTAGAGAAGAGTTGTTGGTTCCAATCGTACTGTCGGTCTATCTCACTCCATCCCATTAGAAGAGTCTGTATGATACCGGATCGTCCCCTATTTCAAAATAAAATGCTGAAATTTGTCCCACATTTTCTCATCACCTCCTCCTCCTCTCAAACTAGTTTCAGGTCACATCCCTTTTTATCCACAGTCATAGAAAATATGAATATGTGTGACATTTTGTCATAATTACTGTGTGAAGTCTTGAGTAATGGCTAAAAAGTGTTTTTTGAGGTCACACTGATCTTTGACCTTTGACCACTAAGATCTAATCAGTTCATCCTCGAGTCCTAGTGAATGTTTGTGCCAAAGTGTTTGGCTAAGATATGAGAATGAGACAGTCACATTTACAATGTTAATGTGGGTTGTTTCTGTGGAAAAACAAAAATGGAGGACCCGCTGTCCCACAGGAGAGGTCGCACCCCTCCCCTCCCCTCATTCTGCTGCTTTCCTTCTCCACCAGCCTGATAACTCACGAGTCTCTGATGAATCATCAGCTCCTCTCCATTATCTGCATTATTACTTTCATATCAGGGTTGAGGGAAAAGCATGCAGAAATAAATGCTTTCATTTTGACATAGCAGCGACAAGAGCAGAGGAACGGCTCAACCCAGCTCTGATTCCCTCACAGGACTGAGAGGATTCATCTGTGTGAGGCAGGTTGGTCTGATCCCTACAGATCCAGCAATGTTTCCATGTTCCCTCCAATTAACTGGTGATATTCACTCATGAACTGGTGTCACATGTCAACGTACTGTGTCACTGCTCCAAAACCTGCTTCATCAGAATTCATGGAAATGCTGAAGCGGGATTTGTACTCCTCCTGAAATGCTCAGCGGATAATTGGATGGATTCAAAAACACCTTCGTTTTTAAACTATTTTCAGGTGAACGACAGAGTTCAACACGATGAGCGTCTTCCAGGAGAGACTGTCTGTTAACAATACTGCATCTCCCCCGATTCTCTGACGGCTTGTGCCATAAATTAGTCCTGTGAGACCATAAACCGGCCCTTACTGTTGTAAAAGTTCTTTAAAAGGAGCTGTTTGTAAGTTTCGCTAATGCTACATAGCTAAAGTTAGCATTAACAGCTGCTTACAGTCTAGTAGAAACATTGGGAGTTAAGCATCAAACTTCATTCCTTTACTCACCAATTTGGCTTCTATTTTCTATCAGCCCTTTCATGATACTGAAGTTAGCATGCTAACCAGCTAGCCCGGTTGGCAAACCTTGTCACTTTCCGATACCGAGTCACTGTAGAATCCAGGCTGCTCAGAGGACGTAGTATAACCTCTTGTATTGTAAACACAAAGGCCAAAGCTCTAAGCAAGATTGCTAATGCTAATGATAGCTATGTAGCAATAGCAAAGCATACAAATATAAGTTAAAGCTGCATTCATTGATTTCTGGCCACTAGGGGGCAGCAGAGCACTTCCAGCAGACACAGAGCAACATCAGCATTCTTTCTAAAACAAGCTTCTGTTTGGGAACTAATGAAAATCCAGTGACGAGTCAATGATGCTGAGACGACGTCCTCTCAGTCCACACCTCAGTTAAAATGATTTACAGTGTACAGACTGTCTGTGATGGACACAGCATGATTCACTTCAAATGACTATCTGTAGTTTGTATTTATTTGTATATTCGACATGAATGTGCTGACAAGGAAAATAAAAGGTGTCTTCGAGGCAGCGGCAGCTGTCTCCACTGAGTTCGTTAGCAGATCTAATTAAGACAAAGCTAATTAGGCAGCATCACTTGTCTCACTTCCCTCTCTCTCAGGTTTCTTGTGTGTCTGCTACAGACTCATTGTTTTCTGTCTGTGTGAGTCGATGATGACGAGTAGAAACAAAAGGTCAAACTGCACTTCCTCTACATACAGACCAGGACCAGAGCACAAGTCAACAGCTGTGTGTGTGTGATTATCATTTATTATTTATCATATCATTTGTTTGTTGTGTCCTGATCAGTTGGAGCTTGTGACCCAACAACAACTGAACTGGTAGAAATTTGGTCTGATTGTAAAATTAGTCAGAGGTCTCAAACTCACGGCTAAAACTGGAGTTTAATGTAAATGATTAGATTTCTCCAGTTGATGTTTCTGTAAAGGACGGACACTGCACAGAGAGAAACATACAATAACACATGACGATGCACGGATCAATAATTCTCTCACATCCAGGAGGCGGGAGTTTTGTCATGTTAGGAACAAAGTCATTTCTCCTTCTGTGTCACAAACATTTTTAGGGCTCGAAAACCATTGAGTGATTTGATGCCTACAAATAAATAACTGAATAACCAGTACCTCAGTAAAGTCTTACTGGGACGCTTCCATGAACATATTTATTTATTATTGATGAACTTATTTTACTTTGTCTCCTCTGTGGTTTGTTTCAGCTTCCTGCTCTGAGTGTGATAAACATGCAGCAGCTCTTCTGTTGACTTCAGCACATGAACTTAAAGTTTTATGTAATGTGTTAGTGATGAGCGGATCACAGTGATATCCTCGGGCCAGCTCATGAAAATGAACACTGTGATTAACAGCAGCTGGGTTGTAGGAGGGGGAAATAATATATAATGTATGAGGAAGATATTAATTACATTCGCTAAAATGTGAACATATTTTAAGCCTCGTTTCTATGAACTCTTCATTAACTTTTCATTATTTATTTTGGGCAGCAGCCAAATTTTATTATGAGCTTTTAAACTGTTTGTGTTCAGGACGTAGCAGAGACAGAATATTAATGTCAGACTGTGTTCAGGCTGATTTATCTTAAAGCTCCTCCAGTGTAAAGGTCTGTGTCCATGTGTAGTGTGATTATAGATCAGCTCTAGCTTCTATATTAATACTGTGAAAGTATCAAAGCCTCAGTCCACAGAGAAATGCACACAGCCTGTATTCAGAAACTGAGCCTTAAAACCAGCCGTCAGGACTTCTGGAACTTTGTGATGTCACAACAAAGCAGTCACCAAGCCCCGCCCACCTGGACCCACCATACAACACTTGCAGGATTTAAAAAATAGCTTAAATAAAAAACTGTGAGGCGGAGTGATACATGTAGTGAAACGTCCCAGTGCTGTTGTTCTCTATATCATCACTCATGGAATGACTCTCGTCCAATCAGATCACTTGGTCGGACCTAACTGTTGTATAATGGGCGATAACATGACGTCCTGGACACAGAGACACTGAGACTTCAAACCTCGGAAGGAAAAACTTCTGGGGACGATCACGCTTCAGAATCTCTGAGCTGTGAAACGGTTTGATTTAGATCAGCTGAGCAGATCACTCTCACTCCCATCAACAGCTGATCTTATTATAACGAGCCACTAAACTGTCTGTTAATGTATTTCTTCAGCTCAACATGTCAAGCCACAAACAATAAAAGTGCAAAAACATATCTAATCTACTCTCCACTCTTAGTTAGTCCAGGCAATAAGTCTTTGCTTATGTAATATTCATATATAGATCTTTCACATGCTTTTTCCAGCAGCGTCAGATATAAATGTATCTGGACTATTTTTATCCATGGGTCTATACCTGTCTCCCTGTATGAGTCATACTGCCGCTCCTCGACCAGGTGCAGACAGAGAGAGACAGTGGGGGACGAGTCCTGAGACAGGGAGGAGAATACAAAGCACAAACAAACATGGAGGAGAGACGAGGATGATTTTAGCAGAGAGGACATGGAGCGTCTCCCACTTCCTCCCACTTTCTCCTGGAGCTGCCCAACTCCCACAAGGAAATCACAAAATCTGCTGCCAACAAACTACGGAAGCCCTGAAGGCAAAGAAAGATATTCTTTTTGCCAGGATCTGTTTTTGTTTTTCATCTTTGAAAACAAGCCCTGAGAGCCAAGTGATTTCTTTTCTGGGTTCTTTTAATTAAAAAAAAAAAAAAAATTGTAAGCAACTGAATAATTTGTAAAAAAAAAATTGTCCCCCTCCAAAGAAATTTTTCCCACTTGCCTGTTCGGGGTCGATTCACAAAACCCTAAAAAAACAACAACAAAAAAACCTTAGAATTTTTTTGTTTTTTTTAATCTGTGAAAACAAGTGCAATATTTTTTCCTTTCTTCACCTGCCTCTCTGGACGGTTCAGACAGACACAGATTGAAAAATGATCCTGGCCTAAAGAAGAAAAAAGCAGAAGAAAGCAGATGAAAAAACTAGCTGAAAAAATCAACACTTTACCACCAGTCACCTGTTCTGTCTCCTGTTTCAAGTCTGCAATGAAGCAGGTAAATAAAAGATGATAAATATAAAACAACAGCTTTATTATTATCATTATTTCTGATTATTAAAATGTAGCGGGACAAGCAGAGCCATGAATCCTCCTCACTGTGATGAACCAAACTAAAATTAAAGATGCTCTGTGGCTCCTGTGACAGGAAGAAGAAGAAATCCTGTGAAATCAGCCAGAGAGCTCATAAACCAGAGCTAATGGAAAACACAGGCAGAGGACAGAGGCACATGGTCCGTCCCTCCATCTGCAAACACAGATCCGTCACTGATCACACCTGATCACACCTGATCACACCTGATCACACCTGATCACCTGATGCCACATTCATTCAGGCAAACAGCCAAAATCTGGGAATTTCAGGTTGAGCCCTAAAATCTGTCAATGAATCTTATTAATAGCAGCTTTAAAGGAGGACGGCGTCCAGGAGGCGGTGGCTGCTGTTCATCACCGAGAACGACGGCAGAGAATCAACAGTGTGTGTGTGTGTGTGTGTGTGTGTGTGTGTGTGTGTGTGTGTGTGTGTGCCTTGTGAATCGGGGAGACTCGGTGTAAACGGACTCGGTCTCTGGAGGTTTCTGCCTCTCACGCCTTTCTCTGCCCTCTTGCGTGGGATGGGAGGATGTTAGAAAGAAGGAGGGAGGGGGAAGAGATGGTCAAGGGGTCAGACCGGTTGGCATGGCAACCGTTCTGCATCTGCTTTTCAGTTGCCAATGGAAATGAACTGTTGCAGCAGCGGCTGATTCCTCCCGCCTCTCTGCACCGTGCTCGGCCGTTTGAGACGTTACTGCGATGAAAAGAGAGAGAGGCAGCGTCTGCTATGACTAAGACTGCAGTCCTCCAGTCGCATGATACAGCGGATATACGAGGGATTGGTGGGTTCAGGGCAGGGCTTAGTGAAATGTAATTATAACTGAGGTGAGTCAGAGTGGAAATAAAGGTGCAGGAGACTGAGGGTAAGAAAAGAGTCAAGTAGGACGTAGAGCGGAGGGAAAGAGTGGGCGTGCAGAGACACCTGAGCTGATCCCTGGGATAAAGGCTGCTGTGTTCACTGGGCTCAGTAATACTCATCAGTCAAAGTCACACACATAAGGAGTCACAGCAGTGCCATAAAAACATATACATCTGGAGAAGATTAAGAAAATAAAAGTGGAAATATAAACAGCAGGTAATAAAAGAATAAATTAATACAAAATGTGGAAATATAAAGAGAAATAAATAATACAAAAAAGCAAAAGCATTTTTTATTGTTTTATTGATTTCTATTTCTATTTCCACATCTTTTATTTATTTATTCTTTTATTACCTGCTGTTTATATTTCCTTTTTCTTTTACAGATTTATCCTTTTTTGTGGCACACCTGTGACTCCACACACACACACACACACACACACACACACACACACACACACACACACACACACACACACACCTGTCTCTTACAGATGTGACAAACTCATTCACTCTCTTTCTGTAACACACACTCATCTGTTTTTAATGGACATCCTCTGTTTCCACAGGAGACATGAACACTCAGCTCATCTTCAGGCCTTTAATCTCTCACACACACACACACACACACATACACACACACACACACACAGTAATGTGTGTGTGTTTCAACATTATTGCCTCATGATTCACACCTCATCTTTACACCTCTTCCTCCACTCTCTCACGCTTCCTCTGTTCACCTCGTGACTTCCAGCATCTCCTCTTTTCCTCACAGTGTTTCTCTGTCATTAGAAAACACAAAGAAACCACTGAGGTGTCGCTAACTTTGCTCATTGTCACTAGATTTAGAGACTTTGTTTTAAACCGGCTGGGTATAAACCTGGTTCAGGTCTGGACCGTGTGTGGATGGTGTCTGGGCGCTCAGGGCTACACCTGCTCTACCAAGCTGTGGAGCTGCAGGGAAGAGGAGGAGCACTTCCATTACACTGAGCCTCGCCTCCATTAAAGCAAATAAACTACTTTGATTCCATTTGTTATAATTACTAAAGGAGGAAGAGGAAGAACTAAACATGAGACACACTGAGCAGAGAGAGCAGGAGAGAGAAGTCATCACTAACTGCTAAAGAAGATAGCACAGTGGTTCCCAACCTGTGGGCCGGGGGCCACTGGTGGGCCGCGAAGGTATCACAAGTGGGCCTACAAATCATTTCCAAACAGTATGATTTTGGTGAATAGATGTAAATAAAAAAATGTATAATAAATATAATTAATGTTTTCTTGTATGAAGGCATTTCACTGTAATAAAAGTCAACAGGAACTTGTTGTTGGTGACCGGACTACTTTGCCACCATCTACACTTGGTCATTATTTGGCCTCCGTATCGTGATGGAGTCGGACGAGGGCCACCAACATTTTTAAGATTTTTACGTGGACCCTGAGATGGGAAAGGTTGTGAACTGCTGAGCTAGCAGATCTGAATATCACGTAAACAACAGAAACTCTCACTGCAGCACAACAATAAAAGCTCTGTTAAGATATAAAAGGGTTTCTGGGTTTTCAGGAGCAACTGAAAACTTTGTAGTAAAATACAGCTGTGACCAAGTCTACGTGTCAAACAGAGGGAGTTAGACATAAAGACCTGCCTCTTATAAAAGTCTGTGACGTAAATACAGACTAAAGCACTGCGCTCCGTGTGAGAGATTAAATAAGAAACAGAGTCTGTATCTTCTAACTTTCTCTCTGAGTGATCATGTTACAGTGAATCCAGCTGAACTCACAGCTCAGTCTTTGTCTTTCATTGATGTGTTTGGTAATTTTGTCAGAAGACGTCGTGGTTTTAAAATGAGGATTTGACCAGAGGCGGTCCAGACATGTACTAGGTTTGGACCTGGTCTGGTTTCATTAAGCGTGACTCAGAGTGAATGTAAAAAGACGCCTCCTGTGAAGCTGCTGTGATGTATCAGCTCCACAGTTTCCGGTGGATCCAGCTCAGTCCCTCCCTGAACCGTCATCGTGTCACATTACAGAGGATCAATGCTTTCCCTGTGAGAAGACAGATGTGCTCATTATGTGTGGAGAGGAGCACTAATCACGGTGATTGTCAGAGAGAGTTGGGGCTGATTAAGCATTAGCAGGGAGGCTGCTGTGTCTGTTTGCATGAGTCTTCACACCGGGGGAGTGCAGTGTAACGAAAACACCCAACAATACGTGAATATCGAGTTTCTGCAGAGGGCACTTGATATTCAGCTGCAGCTGCTGGTCCTGAACTCTGTGTGTGATGATGGAGATCTGATGGCTGACGCAGTTGCAGAGATATTATTGTTCAGGATGTTACGATGGTTTAATTTTCAACAAACATCCATCCACCCGTTTTTTCCCCTCATCTCAGGACGGGTCCCGGTTGCAGCTGCTAGAGCAAAGTATTCCAGACATCCCTCTCCTCAGCAACGTCTTCCAGCTCGTCCTGGGGATCCCGAGGCGTTCCCATATATAGCGATAGCGGAGTGGTTACCATGTGGATGCAAATGCTCTGAGCCGGCAAGTCCCCGGTTCAACTCCCAACTGGCCGGACTCTTTGCTTCCCCCTCTCTCTGTCCCATGTCCTGTCCCATGTCCTGTCCCTCTTCACTGTCCTGTCCAATAATAAAGGCAGAAAATGGCAAAAAAAAACAAACAAAAAAAACAAACTTGAAAAAACAAAACAAGTGTGAGTGGCCCGAGTGGGCGAGTGGTTACGGCGTGTGACACCTTACAGCACGCCATTCCCCTACTCTTTATCCCGTGTTTCCTGTCTCTTTTCACTGTCCTATCAAAATAAAACACCTGTCCCAGGTGACATTCTTCTGCACAAGCTTGCTACAGCAGCATTGAAATATCAGGCCCTATTGGTTTTGGGGATGTTGGAGGGTCAGGTGGTGAGTTTTATTTTAGTGGATCAACATTCAGAATAAAATAAGAAATGAAGTATTGGTGTTTCAGGAAGTTTAAGCTGTTGAATTAAACAGGGGAAAGCAGAGGTGTACAGTCACAACATCTCTTCAGCTTTAGTTTTCACCGTGTCGCTGATGGTTACTCGTGCTGCGTAACGTTGGCGAGGCTCAGTGACAACAGGTAAATGACGACTACTCTGTGGGTGAGCAGAAAGTTACACCGTGTAGTCACGCCACTGCTGATACCTCAGCCACAAACCTAATTACCTCCAGGAATACGAGCTCTGTGACAGATCTGTACAGACCTGCCATGAACAGCAGCTGTGCAGCATCTGTCAGTCTCTCTCTGTTTGACAGAAGATATTAAACTGTGACTCGTCGCCTTTAATTCATGCACTGATTACACTCGTCTGTAAGTGAGCTAACGTCACTTTCAGCTACATTACAATAGAACTACATTCTCTTTGGGAACAAAGAAGGAAGGTTGGAACTTACTGCCAACTGCAGTCTGGAGCATTAAAGACTTCAGCCCATGTTAAATATCTCAGTGTAATCATGGATGAGGATCTTACTTTCAGTGACCACATCAAAGCTGTAACTAAATCTGTGTTTGAGCATCTCAGAAACATTAAGGCTCAGAGACTGTGTCCAACCAAGAGAAACTCATTCATGACTTTCTACCCTCCAGAGTGGATCATCACAACGCTCTCCTCGCTGGTTACCCAAATAAAACCGTCAGACAGCTACAGCTGATCTGATGCTGCTGACGGAGAACATGTTACTCACCTTCTCCAGTCTTTATTCACTGGCTTCCAGTCAGACAGAGTTTCAATAAGTTTCACTTATTGTCTATAAGTCACTGAATGTTCTGGGCCCAGATCTGCAGGAGCTGCTCAGTTAGTGGAACCTGGAGCTCAAACTGTACATCCATCAGATAGACAGCTTATCCTTACAGGGTCACAGGGGGGTGGAGCCAATCCCCAAGGGCGGGGTTCAGCTCAGACTCGTCACCCGTCTATCACAGCGCTGACATATCACATTCACGTCGCAGGTTAACCTCATGTGCATGTGTTTGGACTGCAGGAGGAAGCTGGAGAACCCGGAGAGAACCCACACAGCCGCAGGGAGAACATGCAAACTGCACACGGAAAGGTTGGAGCCTGGATCCTGCTCGCTGCGAGGCGACAGTGCTAACTAAGGATGCTCCCATCACGATTTCTGCCGCCGATACAATAAATCATGAGTGAGATCGGCTGATACCATCACGCTTGTCCTGCAGTGCAGATGTTGTACGTTCCATCAGTCTCACACACGGCGGACATGTTGTTTTGTTTTGGCGGCCTGTCGGTGGGAGGCGGGGCTTCACCACACAGCACACAGAGCTCTCTCAGAGTGTTAACCACAGGTAATTGGTTTGAAGGTGATCGAAGAGTAGAATCGTTAATTCACATCTACTGATCACGTATTTTTAATGAAAGTCGAACGATAATGATCGGCGGGCGATCAATGGAGCATCTGTGCCGCCACTGGAGATCACATCTGCCCGAACCGTAACTGGCTTTAAATAGAAGATAAAAAATGCTGTTCTCCTCATTTAATCTTTAATCCTCCTCTTTAATGAAATATTATCTATTTTACAATCTGTAGTTTTGATTCTGTTTTCTTATTGTGCTTTTACTTCTATTTTTATGCTTCTTTTACTTCTGTTTATCTCACTGAATGACCTCTGTGTAAGATGATGAGAGTTACTAATACATTCGCCTTGCTGTTTAAAACGGAGCTGTGACTGTTTTTATTCTCCTCCTTTCTCATGAGGTGTTTCCGTCTCTCCGTCCTCCCACTGTGGAGGCTACAGAGTCCATGTTGTTTGCGTGGGAGTGATGGAGGTTGCAGCCGGCTGCCAGCAGAGAGGAAGAACAGAGCAGAGAGGGGTGGAGGGATTAAAACTCGTCGGGGAGAGGTGAGAGTCGGTATTGGTTCTCACCCCCCCCCCCCTCACCCCCCTCCCCCCTCCTCCCTGCTGCATCTCACCAGGCGGTCAGGACTCTTATCTGCTGAGAGCTCAGGAGTAAGAGAGAAAGCCACATGAAACCAACAGTTTTCTTTGACGTTCTGTTTCAGGAAGAGATGCTGCTGTGTGTGACCGAGCACACACACACACACACACACACACACACCACACACACACACACACACACACACAGACACACACACAGACACACACACACACACACACAGACACACACACACACACACACACACACACACACAGACACACACACACACACACACGCACAGACACACACACACACACACACACACACACACACACACACACACACACACACACACACACACACACACACACACACACACACACACACACACACAGGTCGTCTCATCTCTAACCTCTGACACGATGCATGGTGTCCCGGACCTTCGTCGTCATGGTAATAGTAACGAACACACGTTTAGCTTGTGGAACAGTCACAGTTCGGTTTAAGTTTAGGGTCAAAAACTACCTGGTTGGTGGGGGGCTCAGTAGCTCACCTGGTGGAGTAGTCTGTCTCTCTCTCTCTCTCTCTCTCACTTAAAAAAAATTGGCCACAGAAAAAAGCTAACAGGGACTTCATGTCATGTGATGACGTAGATTCTGTCGACACTTCCTGCTGTCGCAGCTCGACTGTCTGCTACAGGAGACAGACTAGTTTACCTGTGATGCGTTCAAGAGTTAAAGAGCAGGTAATTATACGTTTTTATCATCTGACTCATTTCATTTATATTCAGTTACACCGTCAGTAGTTTTATGGATTATGAGTTTGTTAATTACATGATAACTTGACAGAGTTTTAACCCCTTTGTTACCACAGCTGTTGTTAAGCTCAACCCTCTGTTATTGATGAAACCATGACGCTGTCCGTGGTGCTGAAGTCACAAACTCATCTCATATTAAATAGTCTCTAAATCAAATATCAACAGCTCTCAGTTCATTATAAGAGACATGTTGTATCAACCTCAGTTACCTGAAGACGTGAAGGAGCTGTTGTCAGAGTTAATGTTGCTTAGGTGACTAGATAACTAGCTGCTTGGTTAAGTATAGACAGTTTAGTTAATTGGTTAAAACATGCTAAACCAGTGTTATTGTCATTTAATGGTGTTTGTCAAACTAAAACTCATACAGTGTGTGTGTGTGTGTGTGTGTGTGTGACAGTGAGATTAAGGTCTCCTGAACATGATCGGTGGCGCTCCTCCATCGATTACCACCAGCACAAGTTGTTTCAGCCGCTGAGGTCCGGTCAGTGACAGGAGATAAACCTCGGCAGCGCTGCTCTTATATATTTGATGAGTGGTTGAAGAGGTGACGGGTGGCTCGACTGAATCAATATTTAATCACCCTGTGTGCTGCGGCGCTGACCTGAGACCAGAGTGAGTGGACATTACAGAGGAAGATCATAAGGGGGGGGGCGGCACTCTAGATTGTCTGTTGTTGTTAAACTGAAAAATGATGGGACATAAGATATAGTTATATATATATATATATATATATATTGTGTCGTATTCTTACACTACAGCAAAGGAACCTGATTAAATGTGCGTTAAAGTGCGGACCAATGAAATGCAGGCAAACACTAACATGGTAAGAGGAGTTCTTTATGAGTGTAATAAAGATGAAGCCGTGGCACAAATGCTAATGTATATGTTCCTTTGTTGATTTGTGAATCGTCTGTGTCGGTTCATCTAGAGTTTCAGTGACGATCAGACACTACAGCGCACTGTGAAGATGTGAACTGATTTATAAGATCACATGACTATGAACCACAGCTAGCTCTACTGTTAGCCTCGCACAGGTGTGGGCTAACAAGCCGCTAACTCTGCTACCTCACCTGTCGACAATGAGCCAAGCTGGTACTCAGCCACCAGGGGGAGTCACTGATACAGCAACAAAAGACGACATCTGCCCCCGACCTCCCACCTGAAAACATTGATTAGCACTGTCTGTCAAGTTTGTCTTTCTGTTCAGACTGAGGACACATACACCTGCAGGGAGTGACATCATCACATACACCTGCAGGGAGTGACATCATCACATGCATGCAGATGCAGTGGAGAGAGTGCGCTGCTAGCCGCCGTGATCTGTCACGTCTCGTCCTCAGGTTGTTGCTCCTCAGTGTCGGAGCCTCCGTTTTTACAACTTATTTCAGAGCTGCAGCTTCACTCTCAGAGGAAGGTGTTTCTGGTTTAACAGCAGCTGGACAGGTGCCAGGTGTGTTCACAGTGTCTCTGGGAGACGAGTTCACCTGTGTGCTGAGTTCACACCATATCTCCTGCAGAGTCGTTTGACCCGGGCCTGAGTGTCCACTGCTAACAAACCTGATGTTAGCAGGTGTTAGCGGGTTTTTCAACCAGTGGCTTCATTGTGTACAATCATGTGAACTTTGTTAATAACTGTATTATATGGGAGGGAAAAAAAGTCTATTTTGGTGACTTTCAGCCACCATAATCTAACCAGTTCAAACGTGCTGTCCATGAAAATGAGACGGAGGTAAGGAAAACCTGAAAACAAAATGGCTGCCGCCCTGACTGTCGCCGACACGGGGGAATGAAAAGAAAACAGAGGTTTGGGCTACAGATCAGAACCAATGTGAGTTACACTGAAAACATTATAAACTCGTTTACAGCCCATCGGCGTTACAGTCTCTGTGTTATGGATTCCTTTGACAAATACTGTTTAGTTTCAGACAGAACGTGTAAAAATGAAGAAAATGATGCACTGAAGCAGCAGTGAGCCTCAGGTGTGACCGACAGCAGCTCGGTCACACCTGCACCGGGACACGGAGCTCCTGACTGTGCGTTTAAACCCGGATGATAACAGCGACAGGGGAAAACAGTCCACTGGTTTATCAGGCTTCATATAAAAGTGACTGAGTGAGTACGTGGGTCTGAACTTGACTTCCTCTCACAGGCTACAAACATTTATCTGAGGGAAGCTGAGTTGCCATGGAGACCGGTTCTAATCAGTGGAATACCCGACGCCTTGCTACAGCCTCCTGTGACTTCCGATTCATGTCAGTCTCAATCAACTGTGAGGGAGTGTGAAGGAGACGGTCGTCTCAGAGACCGACTCAGGTGGAACAGGTTGGATTAGTCAGAACCAGAAATACTATCAACTAATTATTAAAGGTGTCATACTGTATAAAAAATAGATGTCCATGTCTTTTTATGTGTCCGTGCCGGCGACAGTCAGACATTGTTTTATTGTCTCTGTGTGTCCGTCCTATTCTCATGGACACGGCATCTCAGTAACGCCTTGATAGAACTTCTTTAATTTGGTAAAAACATTCACTAGGACTCAAGGATGACCTGATTAGATTTGGTGGTCAAAGGTCAAAGGTCAGCCTCACGGTGACCTCACAAAAGATGTGTTTTTTGGCCTTGTGAGGGTGATATATCTGTAACACATCATCATCTTCAAATTCTGTTCAAACGTTCACTTCGATTCGTGGCTAAAGGTCAAAGGTCAAAGTTCTAGGTCACGGTGAGCTCACAGAACACGGTTTTAGCCTTGTGAAAGCAATACAATGAGAACTGCTCAAGGGAGTCCCTTCAAATTCTGCAAAAACTTTAAGCTGGACTGAAGTACGAACTGACAAACGTATTTTATTTTATTATGTATTTATATATTTTAATGATTTTGAAATGCACACAGCCTGTATTCAGAAACTGAGCCTTAAAACCAGCCGTCAGGACTTCTGGAACTTTGTGATGTCACAACAAAGCAGTCACCAAGCCCCGCCCACCTGGACCCACCATCCAAACCTTGCAGGATTTGGTTTCTCTGAGTGTTTTTACCTGAAATATGCTGTATTTTTATTGGATCACTCAGAAAACAGTCAGCCAATCAGAAGAGAGGACAGACAACAGAACTGATGTGATGTATCAGCTTTAGTTCTGTTAGCCCGAGCTAATTACTGATTAACAGGATATTTTTCATCCCTGTGTAGAGTTTGACATTTTTGATCACAACACATATCCAATTAAATCTATTTGAAAAGTGAATGGGATGAAGGGGACATCCTGGTTATATAGTGCCCCTTCATTATTTCCATTTGCTAAATTAAATACATGTCTCTCATCTTTTTTATTACTGTCGTCCGCTCTCTCTCCCCATTTTTTCTTTCTATTTCTGTCTGTTCATCCGTCTGCAGTGCCGAGCCCCAGATGTCCATTCAGTGGCAGGTCATTACATGACCACGAGTTTTCTAATGAGCCCATTAGCTGCTTCAGGCCATCCCTCCCTCTCTTACCCACCAATCCCTCCCTTTCTTCTGCTCGACTCCTCCGAACTCTCCCAGTTAATCTAATCACGTCCTTTTTCTAGCCCCCAATCACTGAGATTCTTTTTTAAACAATGATTTCTGTCGTTAGCCTAAATGCTACACTGGCTGGTTAATAGTCCTTTTTGTTCAGCTCCAGGTTGGTGTATTTGTTCTTCTCTGACATGTTTCAAAATCCTCTGCTGTGATTCATATTGAGTTCAACATGTTTTCACACATAAAAACAGGTATATTTAGCCCCGCCCCCCGTTCCCACAAGTTTACAGGATTGGTTCCTGAGGATTGTGACGTATGAAACCCTGAATCCGTGTTAATGAGACTGTGATTGGTTCATTTCAGTTCAAGGTGGAAACACTCAGTCATGGTGTTGATGGTTATTTCATCATCATGTGTCTGTATTATATAAAAACATAAAACAGCAGCAGTATTTCTGTGACACTATTAATGACACAGCGGCTCATGAGACACAGTCAGGAAAGCTAACATGCACCATACATGAACAGCTGATGCTTTACACAAAAGAGAAATCGCACATTACACAACTTGACTCTCCCTCCATGAGGCTAATGAGGGTGAGTTATGTGATCGCTTTAAATGTTGTGGAGAAGTTTGGGACTCCTACACACACAGTTACACAACAGTCAGCTGAGACCACGCAGAGACAGCGGCCAACAAACATGCTGCAGGTTCCTATCTATAACTGCAGTAAATACCAGCTCCAGCTCAAAGCCAACTGCCTCCTTATTAATGGAGGGAGGACGGGCAGAAGTTTATGTACTGATACTTTATAATAACAGCTCTACAGACTGTGGGAGCAACACCACAACCACAAGACGCTCCACAAGTTTTAATTCACACGTGATGCTTTTTCTGACACTTTCTCTGGAGAGTCACATGAATAAACATTAAGCTATTTATCGTATACAGTTTTTGATCGGTTTGCTTTTGTACGTTAAAGAGCTGCAGAGACGACGAGGTTACCGAATCACATCCGTGGTGATATTCAGTTCAACATCACGACCTCCAGAGTGACGTTGCTCCACGAGCGCCATGTTAGTTCAATAAGCAACAACAGACTATGACTTGTTTCTTTATTTCATCATTTATTTGTCTACGCCAAAACAATTAGTTCAACAATTGGATTGGTGCTGGACTGTTGCTAAGCAACACATAAAATTGTTCCTGACCTGCAGTGACACTAGCTAGCTACTTGTCTACAGGTTCCTTCAGGTGTTTCACATCGTTTAGTTCAAATGTTATTTATGAATATTTTCATCTTTGTTTGTTACAATCTGAGATCGATAACGTCGTTAATGTGACGCTGATTAACGGTTGATAGAACAGCTGTGAAGAGGAGTGATACGTGGACTTAAAGGTCCCAGTGCTGCTGTTCTTTATATCAGCCTCATGGAACGACTCTTGTCCAATCAGATCACTTGGTCGGAGCTACCTGTTGTATAAACTGACCATGTCTGTGTTCAGTTTCCCTCCAGTCTAAAAACAACATATGTAATGTTTTATTAAAGCAGTTTCACACTCGCACGGCCACGAGCGAGTTCACGTCTCGCCACATCTTTCAACCGACTCCGTGTGCAAACGCACAACCAATGAAATGAGCCGTTTTCTATCTGAAAACACGCGGGTTTAAAAAGTGAAACTGGTAAAAATGCTTTGATCACACGTTACATAAACGTGAATGTTTTGATTAAATAAATGTATTAAATAGTTAATCCCATCGCCGAGACAGAACCTGACGCCTCTGTGCTTCATCCTGATTATCACTAATGAGACACTGGAATTAACGCGGCCTTCATTAGCAGACGCAGCAGATTTAACAGGTATTAGGGGGGACACTGCAGATGAGTGACTCATTTCTGCGCTGACATCATCGCTTATCATTAGCACCTGACCTTTCACCTCCTCCCAGAGTGCCGGAGCTGCAGGGGCTGATGATGAGCCTGCACTGCAGAGACGTCACGGTTGGGTCAGCCTGCAGGTGCCGAGTGCAGCGCCGCGGGTCTGATCACATGACGCCGCCGCCGCCGCATCAACATGAGGTGTCACGTCACATTTACGAGGCAAAAAACAGAAGATCAAACAAAACTACAAATGATGGACTTTGATTAAAATCTTCACAACATCAGGAACAAGTGCATCACACTGGCTGGTTAGAAGTTATTTATAGTTATTTATAGTTATTTATAGTGAGTAAACTAAATTAAACAGTGACTCTTACAAAAAGTTTTTAGTTTTGTCCTAAATTAAAATTCTACTTTTACATTATAACAAAGTTAGCTTTTTTTAAATGGTAAATTTTAAGTTGTAAAAAGGCAAAAAAATGGTATTATACTGACTGACATTAGTAGTAGTAACATATATACATACATATACTTACAGTATATATACTGTAAGTATATGTATGTTTTTTTCTTGTCAAGATCCAAAACGTTACTAAATGTCAATTAATGTCTAATTAAAAATATAGTTTATACTGAATCAAAAACTTTTCATCAATCAAAGACTGTTTTAATTAGTTTATTCAAAATATACTTAGATTAAATAGCAAATATACATTTTTTCCAGATGAAAAACAATCGTCACAAAGTGAAAAGAAATGGTGTATCACCTTTATAATAAATAATATTTTTACTTTGTGTGATTGTAAATTTTTGAAAATCAAAATTCAAGTTTTCAGCCAAATCATAAATTCATTAGAGAATAAATTCTTTGCACCAAAATCTTTTTTCAGTGTGAAGATAAACTAGTGAAACAGATAAAGCAAACGTCCCGTCTGGACACATGGAAGGAAAATACTGAAAAGAGACAGAGCTGAGCAGAAGGATGACGGACTCCATGAGCTCTGTCTGTCTGTCTCTGTCTGTCTGTCTGTCTGTCTGTCTGTCTGTCTGTCTGTCTGTCTCTGTCTGTTTGTCTGTCTGTCTGTCTGTCTGTCTGTCTGTCTGTCTGTCTCTGTCTGTTTGTCTGTCTGTCTGTCTGTCTGTCTGTCTGTCTCTGTCTGTCTCTGTGTCTGTCTGTCTGTCTGTCTCTGTGTCTGTCTGTCTCTGCCTCTCTCTCTCTCTCTCTCTCTCTCTCTCTCTCTCTCTCTCTCTCTCTCTCTCTCTCTCTCTCTCTCTCTCTCTCTCTCTCTCTCTCTCTCTCTCTCTACACGTGAACAAAGCACACACTGAAGGTTGAAGAGGACCACGTTGTAATTTCCTTGACGGGGTCACGGGGCGTCGAGCGGGATCAGTCCGATGACTCACAGCTGTTTGTCTCATGAAAGGAAGCGAATACAAACATCAGAGAGGAAACTGCAGCGTTCCCAGATATCATCATCATCCAGCAGCTGATTTGAAGCAGCAGCTTCCTCTCTCTGACAGAGGTTAAATAAAATGGTTTTCTGCTCACTTTGTAGAACTGAAAGGTCCGACCACAGCCGGAAAACTGCTACGAACCAGCATCTCAGAAGAAAACAAAACGACGAGACGCTATTTATTATCATCATCATCATCATCATCAACCTCCGAGGCTGAAACATGAAGAAGAACCTGAAGCTGCAGTTCCTCTAATGACCACTAGAGTCTGGCTCCAACAGTGAGTCAGTCCCCATAGACTCCCATGTTAACGTTGAACATGTGGATCACGTCTGAGTTACTGTTTGTTTTTATCGTCTTGAAAAACTGATTAAAAGTGAGACCGACTCCACAAAGCTCTGTAACATACGTATACCATACCATAACCGGCTGTGTGTGTGTGTGTGTGTGTGTGTGTAAGAATATAAAAGATAT
Organism: Seriola aureovittata; assembly: GCF_021018895.1. Classification (NCBI taxonomy): domain Eukaryota; kingdom Metazoa; phylum Chordata; class Actinopteri; order Carangiformes; family Carangidae; genus Seriola; species Seriola aureovittata. Next base: position 2,143,114 of record NC_079367.1, on the reverse strand, counting down.
TATATATATAATATCAAAAGTGATGTACTGTGTGATGTTGTCTCAGTTTACATCAGCGTCGCCCAGCATTCCTCAGTGATCCTGTACAAGCTCAATGCAGACCAATCAGAAGAAGAAGAAATCAATAGTGCCAGTGTGACTGAGGTCTCAACAACACATCTGATTACAGCAACATAATGTGAGGGGATGAGGAGGGACGCCCCCCCCAAGATGGCGTACGTTATATCAGTCACACACTTTGTAAAAGTTCCACACGGCGACATGTTGTTTTGTTAATTCACATCTACCCACTTAGTATTAATGACAATCAATCAGGGCGTCACTAAGACACACACACACGTTAGACTTTTGGTAAATAATAACCAGAGTGTATGTGCATACACACACACACACACACACACACACACACACACACACACACACACACACACACACACACACGTCTAGGGCCTAGAAAGCCTTTCTCTGAAATTGGTTTCCATTAGCTCCACTGTGATTATTAACTTTCCATTGATGCAGCAGAACAGTCAGAGGCACGGTGACGTCAACAAGTGTCCTTGACGGAGAAGCAGCACCAAGTCACCTGCTGAGGAGTTCAACAAGTGTGTGTGTGTGTGTGTGTGTGTGTGTGTGTGTGTGTGTGTGTGTGTGTGTGTGTGTGGGGAAAAGAGGAGCATGTACTTACTGCACAGAGCAATGATGTGGCTGCTGTCTTCGTGGACAAATTTCTTAGTCACCGCTTCCTCCATAATCTGCTTCACCTGCACACAAAAGACCCAGAGTTTGTTACTGTGCCTGGAATCAATGCCATCGCTGTCACCATAGTTACCGCTGCCATCATTACTTATTCAGCCGTCGTCAGCGTCATCACAGTCAAGGTGCTTCAGTCACGTGACGATAAAAAGTCCTTTAAATTCCCCGTGAATAAATGTTTCTCGTTGCTCCTCTGTGAGGACACGCAGGTCGCCCACGCTGTTTCACTGACAACTGATTTCTGGGAAATGTAGTGCAGAAACACCACAGGGAGAAAATGTTGAAGAGCGAGCGGCTCTCCCCTCACTGTGAAGGTGTCGGACCAAACCAACACCATCCTGACGGCTCTCTCTATTTTCACATCCTCACAACTCATAGGAATTTAACAGGAAATGGTTTAATGCTGGAGGGGAACCCGTGTCCTCAAAACATCAGGAAGCCGTATCAACATGAACAGGCTGAGAGGTTCCTGCCTGATGGAGCTCGTCCTCTCCAACGTGCTCCGTGAACTTTTCATCATAAACCACAGATTGGATTTTGATATTTTTTACACTTTAGGACTGATGGTGGACATGAGGGTCGTCCTCTGGAGAGCACGAATATTAAATATTCACATAACACTTTACAATCAGACGACCTAAAGCATTTATGAATGGTTTATAATTACGTTATTAATTAGCTTGTTAACACTTTATAAATCAATTATAAACTGTTATAACTCATTAGATAAAAAGGGCAACAACGACGTGTTTCTTCATCTCATTTTTACAACCATTTATTTTTCAGTTACAAACATTTATAACAGGAAACAGAAGCTTTATAGCAACTCAGTAATAAATGATGTTGTGTTTTACACTTTGATAAAAGGCTCCTTTCACCTGTTATAAATGTAGTAACTCAGTCAGATTAATGAGTATTAAACATTAACTTGATCTTGCCAAATAGTGAGCTTGCATCAATGTATGAAAACTGTTAGAACTTGTTTGTAATAGTTTATTTATGATATATAAAGTGTTAATAACCTAATAATGAAACATTTCTAAATCCTTTATAAGCGTAGTCTGATTGTAAAGTCATGTCACCTTTTCCTTTGGTTTTGTTTTGCAGTTTTCAGTCCGTCTGCTCACTGAACTTTGAACCTTTGCATGTGACAAATGAAACTGAACTGCTGTTCACTTCTACCTGAAACATCAAATACAATAATATAATCAGATGAACAAATGTGAAGTTTAGGCTGCACTGCGGTGGCATCACTTTGAGGCTCAGACAAGTGCGACGGTCTGAGACAGTCTCCCCCCGAACATCTGCACCGCCGACTTCCAATTAACATGGTGACATCCAGGAAACAGTCAGATGAGTCTTTCTGCTCTTATCTCCTGAGTCTGTGGGGAGAGCAGCCTGAGTTCACTGCCGCGTTCGCTTGTCTAAGTTCGCTCTCTCTGTAGAATTAATTGTCATCAGTAATTAATCCGGGACCTGTCTGACACCTCCGCCTTGTTTGGGTGTAATTGATAAACAGGAAGAATTTAATTGCTTGGCTGCATGATAATAAAGCTCTAACGACAGGATCACCCCAACTTTCTCCCTGTGTCGTGGAGCTGTTGTTATCACCCTCATCACCAAGGTGAGCTACGGCCCTCGTCAACTTTTTAGTTTTTTGTGGGGGGGCTGAATGACCCATTTTTTAGAGCCAGTGAGAGCACATGACAAAGAGAGAAAAACGCTAGTGTCCACCTTGTTTTTCAGTGTTGAGCTTCTCTGCTGTTCAGGCTCTCTCTGATTTCTTCCACCAACAAAACCTCAACCGCACAGTTCCAGAAGGAAACAAGGTTCTTTACTCAGGAGCTACAGTCTCACTCCTCTTTGCATCCAGTGTCACAGCGATCTACACAACCACTCCTTTCCCTTGTGCTACAGAAGCATAAACATCTCAAATCATATTTTCTGACTGTACGTTGGGCTCTGAACGCTGCCGAAACCAGAGTGACCTACACTCAATACTGTGCCTGAACGCCTCATGTGTGGACACAGTTTAAGCTGTCATCACATGCAAGACAAGGTCACAACGTTTTAATGTTTAACGTGATGGAGCTCCACAAGTGATTAAAATCAAAACCTCCTCCACTCAGACTCGTTCCAGGTCACATCATGTTTATCCAGAGTCTGAGAAAATATTAATAATTTGTGTGAAATTTTGTCATAATTGCTGTGAAGTCTTAAGTTATGGCTATAAAGTGTTTTGTGAGGTCAAGGTGACCTTTGACCTCCAAAGTCTAATCAGTTTGTCCTTGAGTTCAAGTGAATGTTTGTGCCCAATTTGAAGAAATTCCCTCAAGGCGTTACAGAGATCTTACGTTTACAAGGTCAAAACCACATTTTCTGAGGTCGCTGTAACCTTGACCTTTGACCTTTAGCCTTTAAAGGTCACGCTCTCTCTTTCAGCTGTAAACCTCCTGTTTCTCTCAATGCACATGTATGTAGGTAAGACAGTTCACACACCCAGGACGATGAATATGAAACTATGAAATGTAAAATTTATCAATATCCATCATTATAAAACCACAGACAGAGTGTCTCCTTGTTGCACGTCTCCAGTTGAACGAGTCCCATTACTCCCACAGATGTGGTCAAACTGGCTTTTCACCATTCCTGTCTTAACATCCACCAGGATCCACCTCTGCAGAGATAAAGGAAGCTCTGATAAGGAAACAAGGAAATGTCAGAGAGTTAAAGGTTGAAGAGCCTAAGCAGGTGGGCGGGGCTCCAGGGCTGATCCAGATATCTCAACCAGGAAGTAACGGCTTCAGAGCCAGTTTTAGATTTATTTCCATTTTTTATGAAGGAAAACCGTGTTAAAGAAAATTAAAGAGTTAAAACATTTCTGGAGGAGCTTTAACCAAACCAAACCAAACACCAATCCCTGATCAATGCTTCACTCTCTATTGATTTGGTTGCAATCATTACAGCAAAAAGACCCAACCTCCAATAATTACAAAGGTTTAATAATAAGGAAGATGTTCACACTGAATGGGGAAGTGGTCTCTGTATAACCGTGTGCTGGGCGAGCGGCCATCACTCTCAGGTCAGATTGAACCGCTGCTTTTCATTCAGCCTGTTAATGCTCTCGTACAGACACTGACTGACCACAGCCCACGCACAGATGTGCAAACAGATCCACATATTTACCCAGAGCTGCACCTCTTCCCACTGAATCAGTGAAGTGATACACAGCGGTCGGTCCCAGGGTCAATACCTGACTGTGAGACTGAATTGATTGTGCGGGAATGAACCTGTTTAATTAGTGCAGGCTGTCAGGTGCATGGTTTACAATGCAAGATGAAGTGTGTTAAAGGTTCTGTAAACCAGATTTTAAACATTAATACAGCAGCAAACTGCTGTTTTCTATGTAAAGTTTTTTATCTAAAAAGGCCTCGGACAAAGAAACAGATGAGACAGAGCACAGGTGGACTGGACTGAGGACTACCGGCTCAGATCCTGGTGGACCGTCAAAACACCCGTTAAGTCTTTAGAGGCTCCATTGATGTCTTTATCAGCTCCGTCAGTGCCATTGGTGTGGCTGGTCCCAGTGGATCAGTCCAAGGCTGAATTTATTTCCCAGTCCAACCATGGAGCAGATACTGGTCTGGTTTACTGGGAGGAAAACTACGAGGTTAGCACCAAGGCTAACCACCTTGGAATAATGTGTGAACTCTAAAGGGTTTTTCCCGCCCTGCCAACATGTGTGAACGCAGCAGAGAAGTGAGCTTCCCTGAACTCTCCGACCTGATCCTCGTCTCTGCTTGAGGCGAGCGGCGCAAGGCTACATTAGCTTAAACTGTCCATTATTTCATTATTTTCTTACGGGAGGAAAGAGTGTAAGAAGTTTTCAAGTTCATCAGTCAAACCATCGATCAAATGAATAAATACATTTTATTTTTATTTTAGTTTTGGCTCCATCGATGTGAAGTATTTTGATTAAACGTAGGTTAAGATGACGCGGTGAAAATAATATAGCATACACTGGAATTGATAGTTTTTTTTTTGGTGGCCATTTTTTAAGTGGTTAAAATAAATTCTTCACAGCTGCACATCGCTCTGCTTCTGTCTGCTGCAGGTAGGGTTAGGTTGGGGTTAGGTTGGGGTTAGGTTGGGGTTAGGGTTAGGTGACCCTTCAAACAATCCAAACTACTTTTTAAACGTAAATAAGAACTCACATTTATTTTTATTTTTCATTTATATTTTTATTTAAATTTCGACTACAACTTCCTATTCGCCTCTTTGGCTGCTGCCATTGACGTTTAGCTCGACCTGTGGGGTTCTCTGAGCGTCTGGATCAATTCATTTACAAACGACTGTATGAATGTGTGTTGTCATGTGTAGTCAGTGTGTGTGTGTAAGGTAATTGGTTGTTGTTAGTCCTTTATACAATGACACTCGTTGATAATTCAGACAGGGGGAAACAACATGGTGACAGCCACACACACGTTCATGTTTCATAAAGAGGACTTTGATTAAGGATTTATCCTGCAGAAACCCGAGCATCTGCCCCGGGGATGACAGTAAAATCAGTAGATGTAATTGGTGTGTGTCAGGCGACTGAGTGGAGCTGGCTAACTTTGAAACACTTCTGAGAATCTTGAGGCTAATGGTTTCTGGGAGGAACAGGAGAAGAGCTCATTAGCCAACTGTCAGTTACATAAGGACGTATTTGCTTTTCCCTTCATCTCATGTTCACGACTGGGGCAAACAACTGAACATCAGCAGTGTGGAGGGCAGTTTTTCTGATGCTAATAAGATCCACACTTATTGGGGGGGGGGGGGGGGGGGGGGGGGGGTGCAACAGACTGTTCACTGATGCAGAAGGTTTTTTGTTTGTCCATAACTCACGGTTTAGCATCATGGGAGATTATAATCAGAGCAGAAAGACGAGCCTGAGGGATTTCATCTGCACAAGTTCAGAGAAAAGTGCACAAGTCTGTCTTTGGTTGGTTTGGGATAATAAAATAAGAAGAATTATAATAATAATAATAATAATAATAAAAAACCTTAAGTTTTCTACTTAAATCTGACAAGGTTGAATTTCTCCTTAGCTGAGGGAGTTCAGGGTGTTGCACAGAATCTCTTGAAAGTTACACTTTAATTGTGAGAACTGTGTTTCAGCTCAGTTCAGTAATTCAGTTAAAACCAAGAGACTTAAAACAAAACGTTTTTGTAAAAAAAAAAAGTTTTGTGTTGTCAGGGTTGCTAGGCGACAGGAGCCACACTTTGCTATGCTACGGAAAGGGGCGAGAACAGCCGGTGACGCAAAGAGCAAATCCTCAGTAGACCAGACCTTCGGCCTACGATGGGCGACACCTTCGTAGACCGCGGCTGAAGAGACAAAGGACCAGTCACTCACGTTCACACCTTCCCACGCCATCCAGTCACCACATAACCTGAGAGTGTTTGGACTGTGGGAGGAAGGCGGAGCACCCGGAGAGAACCCACACCAAGTCTGAACCCAGAACCTTCGTGTTAACCACTGCTCCACCGTGCCGCCACAGCTGCAGTGCACTGAAGTCAAAATGGCTGCAGCTCTGGGATCAATACAGTTAAATGAACGTTACAAGAAAGCAAAGAGGCATGACAGAAACACTGACATATATTTTAAAACTGTAATAACTTTACTCTTGGACAGAGGATGTGCTCTCTCATTTCATTTGTAACTGTCGCCTGCTGAAGGTTCGTTTCTATAAAAATACATCTACAATCATCCTGTTGTTCTTCATGTGCTCGTCTTTGGATTGCTGCTGTAACCGTCTCTAAACAGAGCATCTCTGTGCACATCAGAAAAACAAAAGGATCCTGATGGCAGCAGGCGCTTTTTGTTTCAGTACAAGAGACCACCTGCCTCTCTGCTGTGATATTAATCGCCAACTGATGCAATTTAACTTCTTCGGGAGCTGCTAAAGCTTTCAGTTGCCAAGCAATGCTGCGATAGCTGAGTGCCGCTTAAAGAGACAGGGAGCGTTAAAGCAGCAGCCACAGGGCTTTGTTCACACCAGCAGTTTGCTGTGAAGCATCTCAGGGATGAAGTGTGGCCAATCACCAGCTGATCAGCAATATATAAGTGGGAAAAACATGAGAAACAAAGGTGATGAACATTTAGAGACAATGAGCTGGCACAGAAACTGCTATTGAAGAAAAACAGGGAGAATGCTGCACGGGGTCAAAAAGGTAAAGAGGAAAAAAAAAAAAAGACACTAAACTTCTAAAAAGAAACTGGTTCTTTAAATGTTAACGACCAGGAAACGTAAAGTATTTATTCTATAACGACCACACGTGAAGACGCAGCTCGCAGCGTCAACACAGCTTCCAGTGACCCAAGAAATATAATGTTCCTCCTCATTTCCCTGATGCTCGGTGTTTAGGAGCCTGAAGACATCCTGAGAACTGAAGCTATTTCCAGCCTCACAGACACTGTGACGGTTCAATTATTAAAGACCCTAACCTGTGGGCGACTGGGGGGGGGGGGGGGGGGGGGTCAGAGGAGGAAGCACTCTGCAGGTTTAAAACACAACATGACACAAAAATCAACACATTTTCCTTCAGGCTGCTTTAAATTCTTAATTTTGAGAGTCCAACAAATCTCCCCAGAAACTTTTGAAAACAGCTAAAAAAAACCCAACGAAATAAATCGAAGACATGTCGCTGTCTCACAGTTTCAACTTGGACTTGTCTCGATATTGTGGTGAGCAGGGCTGGAGGTGGAAAAAAGGAAAGTGCCAGAGCAAAACATTATTAAATTCTAGATTTTATATGGTCGCTGCAGTCAGAACTAAGTCACTAAGAGATATCGATATACATTTATTTTCTCAAAGGAACCATTTGCCACAGTATTTGACACTTTATATTATGTATGTATGTGTGTGTGTGTGTGTGTGTGTGTGTGTGTGTGTGTGTGTGTGTAGTAACAGAACTCGTCAGACTTGGACACTCTTTGGTAAATTAAAGTATCGCACACTTCAAGCACTGGTTTCAGTCAGATTTGTCTTGGTGTCCTTGGTATTACGCCTCTGACTCTGTCTCACAGGTGTTTTAACTCGGACTTGTCTCGGTCTAGAGAGGTGCTTTGACCCGTCTCGATCTTGTGATGGTTTTGAGTCAGTTTTGTCTTGACGTCAAATTGGGTTGTTTCTTGTTCAGTCACAATTCGACCTTCTCTAAATCCCCAGGTCTGTACTGATTCAAGTCCCAGCAGTTTACTCTCAGTACGAACTACAGTGACACAACAGTAGGAATAAAGCTGAACAGGCATAGCTTGTGTTTTTGCTCTTAGCTTTGACTCGACCCATCACGGCCTCTAGCGTTGCCACCATCCTGGTAAACCATCAGAATTAAATCCGTGCCGACGTGTTTCCTGTCTGTGAAGGACTGTACCAATTTTCCCGGCAACACAAAAAAAACAAAGTGCAGGTGCATCAGTGAAAAAACAGCAGAGTTATTTTCAAAAGAGAAAGAAAAGCTGAAAACAGACAAACTGCATCGACCTGAAGGTTCAGGTGTCGCAGGCTGAACAACAGGTGGATCACTGACGTCCACTACAGAGCGATGATGTTACAGTAAAGAATATTCTGAGTATTACTGTGTGTTACTTTCTCTTTCTTCAGGCTCTCACCAGCTTTGGTAATCGGATCGATCCATTGATTTGTCACCAAACATGAAGTGCTGATTACATTCAGTTAATTGAGAACTAACGCCACATCAGAACACAGATCATAAATGATCCGTTTCTTCGGTTGATGTCAGACGGATTTTTATCTGGATATTTTTAGCGTGACCTTTCCCTCCTCTCTATTATAACGATGGAAACTACGAGCTCACATTTCCACTCACTCAGACTGAAGAAGTGCAGCCGGCGAGCCACACCTCGCCACATCCACTGTCACATCCACTGTCACAATCAGCTGCTTCTGATTGACAGCGACATGTCGCTGCAGGAGGATCCTTGTGTGGAGGATTACGGAGGGAGCGGGTAGAGGAGGTTACAGGAGGGAGGTGAGACGTTCATCACCGGGAACAAAAAGCCTGTGGCGCTGTTTGAGTTGTGGATGTTAGAGACGCTCTGCTACAACACTTCAGACTGTGGCTTGAAGCAGCAGCTCAGTAATGTTGGTTCAACGCTCATTAAATAACAGCAGCTTCATTATAAATTTGTCAGGGATTTTATAAAATGATGCAAAATATATTTCAGGTGAAATGTGCATAATTTAAACTTTGATAACGTATTGAAGGAATATTTTCCAGCACATTCATGAGATTTAACTCCATGTCATATTATTGTAGTGATTTAATTATTATTATTATTATTATTAGTGAATTCATTTTTTTTTTTTTTTTACCTGAAGCAAATAAAGAAAATGATGCTGCGTTAGAGAAATGAAAGCAGGTGCAGTTCAGCTGGTTAAAGGTCCATTAATGTTCAGCTGCAGAAATCAGCGTGTAAACACAAGATGTCCATCAACACCAACACACAGGTTGTGCTTGTTGGAGCTGAATGAAGACACAGACTAACACAGTAGAACCGTGAATGTGGAGCTGAGGCCGAGGAAACAGCGCTTACCTCCCGCTTGACGTTCCACAGTAATTTCTCTTTGTGCTCTTCCTCCGTGGAGCCCTCCATGTCTCTGTCCGTCCGTCCGTCCGCGGTGTGCACGACGCAGGTCTGTCTCTCCGGCCTCTCAGTCCGCTCTCCCCGGCCTCTCACAACCTCGCTCCTTTTTATTCCCCGTTTCCTTCTTCCTTGGCTCGGCCGGACTCTGACGCAGCCGAGCAGCCTGGGGACGACGTCAGAGGATCCGCCTTCCTCACTCTTACTGATCAATGGAGGAGTTAAAAAAAATAAATAAATCAGTGGAGCTCACAGGCTCCAGCATCCAGCCCCGCCCCGCCCGGCGGCCTGCAGCCTCTCAGCATCCAACACACCAACCTGTGGAGCCTCCAAGTTATTTTTAGCAGTTTCTTTTCTCTTTTTTTTTTCCTTCTCTGGGCGGGAAAGCTGCGTGACAGGCGGACAGGTGAGTGCGGAGAGGTTAGATGGTTGCAATAATTCACTATGGTTTTATTCTTGAATGCACAGACATGTGACTCCATTGTGTGTAATGAGCTCATTAAAATGCAGCTTTCTTAAAAAAAAAAAAAAAAAAAAAATGGCTTCATTCACAGAGAGAAACTGCGGCTGATCAGAAAGATGCTAAAAATAGTCCCCTCCCCTCTGAAGCACGTTGGTCATCCTCAGGGCTGATGCCAGGCTGGCCTGCTGCTAAATAAATGACGTCACAGCCACATGACACAGAATGACCTCCTCTGCTGGAGTCCCTTCTTTAAAGGAGCTACATGTAAGTTTTGTTGTTGATTGATTTCTGATCAATCAATCATTAAAATATCCAATGTTCTCATCTATGACATAAAAAAGGGGGACAGCCATGTATTTATACGATGGTACCTGTTGCACTGTAATAAACTTTGGTTAAGGCTGACTGATAAAATGATGACTCCGTACCTTTGAAGCAGCTGTGAAGTCCTACTGTATATCTATTCTTCAATTGTTTTTATTCCTTTAATTCGTAAAATCAAAAGAATTAAGAGCATTTTTCATGTAAGGTTGTAAATATTGTCGTGTGGCGTCCATCAGAGTCAGGCGACTTCTTCTTCTTCACTTCTTCCAACATAAAAAACATTTTTTCAAGTTCTGGCTGGAGGGGGGGGGGGGGGCTTTGGGTATGTTTTTTTCATTGGTTTACAACCTGGTTATGAACTCCTAACCAATGAGTGAGCCAGCTAACCTTTTCTCTGCCTAGAGACAATAAAAAGAATGAAAAATGTGATTGGATAACTGTACTTTGATGGTCAGAAGTACTTATTGCAGCTCAGTTGACTACATGTGTTTGCTTTCGCTTTTTTAGGCTTCAGTCTTTGAATTTGATGTTTCAACAGTTGCCCTCTGGCACGACTTATAGATCTATATTATTATTATTATTAGTCGAAAAGTTTCTGTGTCTTGTGTTTTTTTTTTTATGTTGCTTGTTTGTCTTTTTCTGATGCACCAATGAGGAGCGCTGTCGTTGAATGGAGAGCTCACAATGACAGTAAAGGCTTTCTTAGTCTAATTCTATTGACTTCTTTATTATTATTAAATGCAGTTTGTTTGATTGAACTGTAAACGATTCACCAGTGGCTCTGACAAAGCAGCAGCTCAGGCGTCACTGGTTCTCTGAGGCCAGCGTTTTGTTCTCCTGAAGTTCAAACTGTAGATTTTCTCAATATTCCTTCCTACAAGGGCTGAACAATTAATCAAAATATTATCAAAATCACAATATGGCAAAGTGAAATATCCAAATCAGCAGCTGCAACAGACCATGAATGAAGTGTTGTGGTGCTACAGAGACGCCCCGACCTATAAATCTTATCGTCCAGATGTAAAGGAAGATGTTTGTTTGGTACAAACTAAACAAAAAACACATCATCATTTCTATATTTTTTCAGTGAAAATTACATAAAAAAATAATCACAATATGATTTTTGTTGCACATCGTTCAGCCCGACTTTCAACTAAAAACTGAGCAAAACACAAACAACAGTTGAACAACAACAACTTTTATCTTCACAGCTGGAAAAAAGGCATCATGGTGAAACTGCATTAAAACTAAAAACAGGTTCATCTTTGGCAAACAAACTGTTATAAATGCGTATATGAAAAATACAATCCATAAATATGAAACAGGCTCTCCTGCTGATTCAGAGTGTAAGTGCTATGATTGGAACAATATTTCATCTAAGAAATAGTGCATATTAGTGATTTTTCCTCCACTACGAATCTAAATGTCATTAAAAACATACACTTCTGTAGATATCTGAAGAAGCTGCTCTGATAATTATTCTTAAATTATGATGGACAGAGCAGACGACGCCACAACTGGAAGATGTAATTACATCAAGGTCATGATTAGGACTTCCTTCAGATAGTGGTGGCGACACTAGGATAAAAAAAAATTCAAAATACAAACGTATGAGCATCAACAGACTCCGTGTTTGAGTGTTCATCATCAGTCCGGAGGTTTGGGGTTTCAGTCTCAGTGTCCCAGGGGCCGGTCGTCGTATGTGCTGTACCTCTTGACGTGGATTCGACGGACGCGCTCGCGAAGCTCGGCTCCCCCCGGCCCCTCCTCCTCCTCGCTGTGAGAGCCGCAGCTGTTGTAGCTTCGACGCGTGGCCTCCAGCAGGGAGTTGTCGGGCAGCGGCATCGTCTCGTACAGCAAAGTGTTCAGGGTCTCCTCGTAGATCCGAGCTTCAGGAAACTCCACCTGAGACGGAAAGAAACAGGTACTGTATCTGCAGTGTGAACAGACGGATTAAATCTGAAAACCTGAAAATACACAAACAGTCATAAGACCCATTTAAACTGACGTTCCACAATAATTGATAATGGTCTGTCTGTATGGAAATCGTTTTCATTATTTTGTTCATTTCTCTGTGGAGAATCTACCAAGAGTCAACCTCTGAGGCTGAAACATGAAGCATCAACACTGAAGAAGCAGAAGCTGCAGTTCCTCTAACGGCCACTAGAGTCTGGCTCCAGCAGTGAGTCAGTCCCCATAGACTCCCATGTTAAAATGTCCAACTTTACAGCAGAAATAAACATGTTTACAGCCTGGTACAAAAACTTTATATAACTCACCTGTTTACATTTTATTAAGGACTACAGTTATGGAGGATTGAGGGCGTGGTCTCTTTGAGTGACAGGTGGGTGAGCATATGTTTGTCACTAAAAGTCTCAGCTCCTCACACACCCCCTCCTCTTTGACCATTTTTGGATTAGCTGGGAGTTAGGGGGTGGAGGCAGGTACTTTAGTCAGAAATGATCTTTCCTCTTCCACTGCTCTGCTGTTTCTTAAGTCTTTGTTACGTACATGTGTTCATCATGTCTGTTATCCACATACATGTCAAAGAAATCTGATTCCAGCTGAATAAACCAAGTGTCATGAAGTTCTCCCTTCCATGAAACAGAGCCATACAAACAACATTTCTCCTGTTCCTTCTCAAAAACATTAAGTGTGACTTCCTGCTTCCTCACCTTGGTCTGTTTCTTCTCTGTGGCGTAGACGATGGAGGTGCAGCACACCTCGGCCAGTTTGCGGCCCTGACCGTAGAACGACCAGCAGCAGATCTCGTCTCCGATCACGTCCTTGATGAAGAGGACACGGCCGTTGAAGCTGAGAGACAGCCGGTCGAACAGCTCGATGTTCTTCAGCAGGTTGTCGTCTGAGTTACTGCGAACACAACAGCAAAGTGATGGAGACTCATCAACCACAAACAAACAAACAAACAAACAAACAAACACAGTGCCCGGGGTCAATTATCTGTAATTTATAAGATGAAAGATAAGATAACCCTTTATTGATCCCACACCGGGGAAATTCACTTGTTACTGCAGCGTAGGAAAACGAGGTAGAAGAAAAAAACAAGTATAACAATAGAATAAAGTAGAAAAATAAATCAACCATAAATAAGAAGGTATGTACATTATAAGTACTTGTGGTACTTGTACTGGTACAAGTACTGGTAATGATGGAAGCAGAGGGACCTCTGGAGGAAGACTTTCTCACCTGGTGTAGGAGTACTTGTTATTGCTTCTGTTGTACACCAGCTTCACCACAGGCTAACAGAGAAACAAGACATTAAATATCAGGGTTTCACTTCTTTGATTTCTAAATGTGGAGAATATGAATGAACTTGAAGCAGCTGTGTCCCAGTTCAGAGGCTGCATTAGAAGACCAAATGCGTGACAGCGGTGCGAATAAGCCGTCACATTTCAAATGCATCCTCCGTTTCCTGTGTAATGTAGGACCGAACAGGTGGATCCTTCATGGCCCAATCTATCCCAAGATTCAATGCGCACCAGTAATGAAAGCAAACAACAGTGACAGAGAGCCTGAGGATTACAGTGACAAATGTAAGTGCTGTGTTTCAGCTCGGTTCAACAGCCAACGGTTCAACTGATAAAACCAAAAGTCTTTGTGAAAGCTAGAATCTTCCATTTAACCTTTAGCTACCAAAATCTAATCAGTTCATCCTTGAGTCCAGGTGAATGTTTGTGCCAAATTTGAAGAAGTTCCCTCAAGGTGCTTCTGAGATATCGTGTCCACGAGAACGAGACGGATGGACAACATGAAAACAATATGGCTGCTGCTCTGACTGTCGCTGGCGGGGAGAAATAAAAATGTAAATGTTGTCACGGTTGCTAGGCGATGGGAGCCTGCAACAGTAAGTGCGGGCACAGCTGGAGACGCAAAGTGAAAATCCTCCGTAGACCAGACCGTCTCATTTCAGTTCGGCCTTCGCGGTCTACGAAGGGCGACGCCCCTGAACTGGGACACAGCTGATGACGAGAAAAAGTTTTACAGTTTTCAGACCCTTCACTGTCCAAACTATATTGTGCTGTAGATTTAATTACAATTTTTGATGAACAATTTAAAATTAAATCTACGACACAATAAAGTGTGTGAGCAGTGAAGGGGTGTGAAACCTTTCTGAAGCCACTGTGAGTGCATTCATTCATTCATTCATTTATTCATTCATTCATAGGTAGAAAATAACCAAATCATATGTTTATCTTGGAATAGCTGCTAAATGAAATGAACAGTTATTTTACCTTTTAATTATCAAGAACAAATTCCTAGAAAAGACAAATCACTGTTGGATCCTGAATTTTCACACTGGAGCTGCTGTTGAAAAGTTCAAAAACACTTCAGATTCTTCATAATGATCCAGCTCCATCTCAGTGTTTACCTTGGTGGAAGACTGGATGAGCCTCTCTTCTTCCTTACTGGAGGTGACCACAGGTATAACACACAGGGGCTGCTCTTTATTGCCCTGTCAATCAGAATCACATACAATGGGAGTTAAAAGCATCATAGGTAGTTAGAATGTGGTTCAGACTAGGCATAACATTTTAAAGTGGGTAATGTGGGTAAGTCACATTGAGATGAGACTATAAACACATTTGAACCATTATTCTGGTTCAGAACATTACTTCAGTGGACAATGACAAAGGAAACAAATAAACACACAAATAAAAAAAGGTCTGACACTTAAACTAACAACATGAAATTCAAATTAATGTCCAGAAACGGTTTCGTACTACATTCGTACTACATTGCGTGTGACTGACCTGCAGGCTGTTCTGACAAAGCTCCACCAGGCCATGGATGAGGTAATACTTCGCCTCAGCCAGCAGCTCCAGGACAGCTTGACGGCCTTTGGGTAAGGCGACTGTGCCGTCACGCAGGTAGCACAGGATGGTGCCGAAGTGTTTCCCACTGCGATCAATCAGGATCCAACCTGAACACACACAAAACACCATGTTAAGAATATGAACATCTGTTTCCTGTAAGACACTGGTGTCTGGAGTCTTTGACAGGCCATGACATAATGATCATTTCCATTAAAATGATCTGATTCATTCTAGACCAGTTGTGATCATATGTGAACATAAGTGTCTGAGTTATTTTTTACTATTTAATCTGCAATATCATCTTGAGTAAAGTGTCAAAGGCGAATAGGAGGTTCCTTGGAAAAAAAAGTTATAAGACTTTTTTCTGTACTATAGAATGTATCACTTTAAATCTTAATATTTTAAATATAAATATAAATTTGAATTTGATGTGAATGTCTTTGTCTTTTACCCTAAAACAAAAAATTGGCAATGCTACTGTCAGTAATAATGTTGACAGTCATCTTGCGTCTGTAGTTCAGAGATGGTTTACCTTCTTTATCAGTGAACACTTCCTTCTGTCCACTGAACATGGCCTTCAGCAAGCAGTTCTGCCTGGTCAGTATTTGCAGCGTGCTGTAAAACAGGGTCCCGCCAACATTAAGCCGGACATACTTGTTGCCCAGGCCGACCGCTCCTCGATAATTGCTGGTCTTGGTCTTGGGACAGGCCAGAGGAGGGGCTGGGGAGGTGTGATGCTGGGGCAGGCAGCTGTCTCCAGACATGACCTTTTGGAGGTAGATGACCACCCTGCAGACGGAGGTCCGAAGGTCCCCCGCCGTGGTGACAGCTACTGATGAGGCTGCCACAACCTCTCACTGCTACAGATCATTCCTGAGAGAATAAAACAAAACACACAGAGCCCTGAGCTGAAGCTGAAACTTCACTATGGAGCTACACAGGAGAGGTCAGTAAGAATGTTTAACTGGTGAAGCAGGACGCCCAGTGGCTGAAGACATGAATCACAAC
Organism: Seriola aureovittata; assembly: GCF_021018895.1. Lineage (NCBI taxonomy): Eukaryota > Metazoa > Chordata > Actinopteri > Carangiformes > Carangidae > Seriola > Seriola aureovittata. The sequence continues at coordinate 2,127,081 of NC_079367.1, read as the reverse complement.
ACACAGTGGAAACTATCTACTCTACTGGTATCTTTTCTTCAGTTTCCCTTAACATTAAATTCAATGTGGATGGGCAGGAAACTGAAAGGGTAGTGAGGAGGTAAATATAAATCAGTAAAAAGGAGAAATTATGACTAAATAAGTTTGCCGATCTCCAAACTTAATTGATCCCCAGGGGGAAATTAGGTTGAGTTACAGTTGCTCTTCAGCAAAGACAAGAGAATATGAAAAATATGAAAATAAATATATATATATATATATATATACACACACACACAAACACACACAAGATAAATATATACATAAACAGAAAAAATGTAAAGAAATATGTAAGGACATGAGTTTAAATATAAATATTTAAATACATACAAAAGATGTCCTTATACTATAATATAGAAAATAGGGGAAAAATAGAAATATGTAAGAATATGAGTTGTACAATTGCACTTTTCAAATTACACTTGCACATGTCAAATACTTATACGTAAATAAATAAATTATGAGGTAACGTCTGGTGATCTTGACATTAACTAAAATTAGCAGCTGATTTCAAACCTCTACTAGATTCTGGTAGTAATCCCAACCAAGATATAGGCCAAATTAGTGAAGTGTGACAGCATTAACACCTTAAATGATCTCATCATCTCAGGTACAGCAATGCTAGCTAATAAACACTGGCGTTATAACATTACATAGCTGCCTGTCTGTTGGTTAAAGTATCTGGTTAGCTTGTGTTCAACGTTAAACCACACACTTTGTCCCGACAGAGTATTTACAGACAGAGATCTGTCATGGCTGCGTGAGCAACAGCGTTAGCTAACCTAATTCAACCAATAGCATGTGAATTTCATATTTCTTGGCAACGGCTAACTTAGTTAATTAACTTGTACCAAGTCAACAGCTAGCTGTGGGTTAGCTAGGATAGCCTGTTCGGTCGTATACACACTTAACTACCTTTAAAAACATGTCCTTTTAAATATTTTCTTGTTTGTTGGCAAAAATCTAACTTTGTACGAGACTATTTTACCAACGAGAATATAGTTATAGTCTTCTGGTCAATTCGTCTTGTCAATAATCCACCTCTCAGTGCTTCTTTGGGACAAGATTTCACCGTAAAGCTACACTGGTTTGTGAAACGGCTTCTTCCTACGTAGGTGGGTTTAGCTAATGTTAGCTAATGTTAGCTAATGTTGAGTAGAGCAGCCAAACTTTCAATACGATAAAACTAGACAAAGTAGCCACTAATATAAGTTGAAAATGTGGTAAAAGTCGAAGTTCGGTTTTCACTTAATACATATGAGGTTAGTTATAAGCTAGAATAAGATTTAGAAAAGGCAAAGTTCTCCAAATGTGTTGCCAGAGTTTTCAATGGAGCGCCTGACGTTCCCATCCTGTGGTGAACAACACAAACCGTGGGCATCACTTTACCGACTGTGACGTTCACCTACCGGCCTCGCGCTGTCTTCACCTGTTGACAGGAAACCGCACATCGCGTGACGGATTCACCTCTGCTTTAACGTTTATCACCAACCGTCACAAGAGGAGAAAATATAAAGAAAATCTATCAAAAGTTAAACTCTCTCCTTCTGATTCTTCTACTTCTTCTTTTGATTTGATTTGTCGATTGGCAACCAGCTATCAGGCGCTTTACCGCCACCTACTGGACGGGAATGTGGAACATTATAATAATATAAAAACATTTTATGATCAAACCTGTGTTTTTGAGATACTTCATTAGATTACTGAACATTCCCCCTGATGCATCTCCAAGTAGGTTGGCAACAGTTAGTCAGATTATTTAGCCGACTCTCTTCTTGTTCTTCTTCCCGGATCCAAACCAGCTTTAGAGGTGCATACTACCGCCACCTACTGTGTCACAGTGCACGCAATCACCTGAATACTAAAGGGGAAAAAAGTAATAAACAAATAATAATAACATTAATAGTGATAAAGATATTTACACCCTATTTCCTAATCCTGTATGTATTATATAACCACCCCTCTCTCCTCCTTCTTCTAATAAGTTCAGGTCAGGCTGCACTGTTGGAAGCGTACTGCTGCCCCCTACAGTCAGTAACGCGCATTGCCAGCTGTTTCCAGCTGTTTCCATCCCTGACCTGTCAGGTCAGCTATTATCACCATAAACTGGAGGTATGGCATTTTCATATCGGTCACATTCACTTTTAATTTGGACATTTGGTCAAAAGATGTTGGCATATGTATGAAAAAAATCATCCCTGGCCATAGTCAGCTTGTCATTCGATCGTTTTTTAAATTAAATTCAAAAAAATCAATGTACAAGACAAGATAGGGAATTAATTTACAGAAAAGAATAACATTCAACAAACGATGGTGGAAATGATAATAGGCTATAGGTTTATATGGAAGCCATTTTCCCCAGATGATGAAACAAAAATCGACCCGCAGTATATCAAAATTAGGCAATATGAAGAGTCTTAGTCTTATTGTGTCATAATTATGATCTCAAAATACAACCTTTTCCGTTTTAATTTCAATGTAAAAGCCCCTTATTCCGCTCTAATTTCAAAGTAAAAGCCCATCAACCTTAAGTAATAGCAATCTGTTGAGGTTTGGGCGAATGAAAGTACAACACATTTAATGTCACGTTTGCTTAATGCCCAACCTGAACCCTTAACCCTTAACCCCTAAACCTGAACCCTTAACCCCTAAACCTGAACCCTTAACCCCTAAACCTTAACCCTTAACCCCTAAACCTAAACCTAAACCTGAACCTAAATCTGGACCTAAACCCGATTCTGACCTGAAGCCTAAAACCAACCCTTAAACTGCCTTTGTTGTGGGGACCGACCAAAATGTTATGTAAACACTCTTTAAGGTCTGTAAGTCATAAAGATAAGAGTCCACGCACGCACGCACGCACGCACGGCGTCTGGTTTCCTTGGGGAGGGGCAAGCGGCTCCGTCTAGTGTAGTTGCTCTGCCACATATACACTCATCACAGGAGCAGCAGCGTTGACGGTTGGAGCAGATTAAACAGGTAAAATACAGTTTTCTGTCCTGACTGCAGCTACATGCGGTTTAATGTTTCTGTCTCAGGAGAATAATTAGCTTTAACCAGGGAGGTGGTGTGTTTTTAAACCGTACAGCTAGCTTCAGAGCAGGCTAACGAAATGTAGCTAACTAGCTGAGTTAATTTTACTATTTTAGGCAAGAAAGCTAAAGCTATCACAAACACGGTGAGGTGAGGCCATATATGAGGGGGAAATATTTAACTATGAGCCCAATTATTTAATACTGTGTCCACTGTTGTAGATTAACCGTATAATTAATTTTATGAAGTTACCGTTAAATCCTGTTAACTCATTTACACAGGATCAAATGCTAACGCTAATGCTAATAGCAGCTACATCATTTACACTTCGAGTTGCAGCTGTAGGTTTCAGCGTTTTACACAAAAAGGTGCAGTGAATAAATAAAGTTTCATCATTCAAAACGAGGCACCGGCTGCTGCTGCTCTTTCACACAGCTCATTGTTTATTATACACCAATAACCGTGTCCAATGGTAACGATACTGAGAGACACAGCTCATTGTTTATTATACACCAATAACCGTGTCCAATGGTAACGATACTGAGAGACACAGCTCATTGATTATTATACACCAATAACCGTGTCCAATGGTAACGATACTGAGAGACACACCATCACTGCAGCTGCTTAACAAGAAACTCGTCAGCATAAGATCCGTTACCAAGCTATAAACCCTGTTGACACACAGTCTGTAATACATGACATAAATGTCCCAATATCCACAGGAATGTTGCCATGTGTGTCACAAATAAGGGGATATATTTTTATCGCATTATAAAATATCCATAGTAAATTTTACATACATTAAAAATATCTCCTTTTTTTAATATGGTATAACATGTTGTGAGCTTATATGTTAATAATACACAGATAATTAATATATTGAAGTTTATTAAAATTCTATATGCTTATATATATATTTCTTGTTAATTTTTTCATTAATTTTAAACATGTCTATCTTCACATTCTGGGTGGTCTTTGGACTCTACTGCTTATCATAATATATAAAACATGTCTACAATATAAGTACATACATGAACATACATATTTGTATGAGCTAGATATATATGGCAATGTATATGAAATAGTTCCAATTTATAATCGGTTTCCTATATCATTTTTTACGTATATGTACATATAAAATAAAAATGTATATTTCATATATGTAAATTAAATATACGTACATATACTAAATTCACATATGGGTTGTCTAACTGACATTTCTCACTGTCTGAAACATTTATCTTCCACTGCAAGGCCTGAACTGAATTTAAATTTAAAAGTCTCTACTTGTCTCTGTTGTTCGTTTCTTCATCCTTCGTGTCTTGTCTCCTCTGTGACAGCGGCCTGTGGCCATGGCTAAAGACCCGCTAGCAGAGGCAGGCTTTTATTTTGATGAACTCAACAAGCTCAGGGTCCTGGAGCCTGATGTCAGCCAGAAGACCTCAGAGCTTAAGGAGGAGTGTAAAGAATTTGTGGACAGTAAGCACTGAAGATCTTTTCAGGTCCATTTGGTCGTGACTGTTTCCCCCCTCCAATATCAACAGGTGGTACAGGTGTATGAATTAGTGTTGTTTCTTACAGAAATTGGCCAGTTCCAGAAGATAGTCGGAGGTCTTATTGAGCTGGTTGATGAACTGGCAAAAGAAGCGGAGACAGAAAAGATGAAGGTAAGCGTCAACATTTAAAGCTGCTTTTCATTGGGTGTTGCTGAAGTTGACGTCCTTACATGCCTGAGCTTTAAAGCACCTGGTGTGGTTGAACTCTTACTCACCTAACCTTAGTTATTTTCAGGTATACTGTTCAGTGTAGGACTCCATTTGCTCAACGCCCCGTTCTTCTCCTTCAGGCGATAGGAGCCAGAAACCTGCTGAAGTCAGTGGCGAAACAGAGGGAGGCGCAGCAGCAGCAGCTTCAGGCGCTCATCGCAGAGAAGAAGATGCAACTTGAGAGGTAAACTGTGTTTTTGTCAACTCCACAACAACCAACCAGAACAGGTCAATCTGTTCTCAGGTTGTTTGTCAGAAGTGTAGTTGGCTCCTGTAAATGAGCAGTCATTAAAAAAAACCAAAGAATAAACATCTACACAGGATTATAACTGGTCGTGACGGTTTCTACCGTCACATTAACCAGTCTGCTGCTGGTTAGAGAGCGCATGAGACTAGTTAGTGAGCGAGAAGAGAAGTGGAAGTAGAAGAATTTAGCTAAAAGTGAAAATTAAATGATTTAATTAGTAATATAGAGATAAAATGTTTAGCTAAAAGTATCCGATAAAAAATTGAGTGTTTTAATTAAAAAATGACAGATTAACAGTTCAAATAATTAGCTAAACATAATAACTAATGTTATAAACTAATAATAACTTAATGTATAACCAGTTTAAAATATCAGTGTATAAAATCAGTTTAAATGAATTAAAAACTGAGATAAGTCACGACATGTTATGGCTTTAATGTTAAAGTAGATGCTTGTTTTAGAAACAGCAATCAACCCCATGTCCTTACATATTTCTATTATCATTTACATATGATTTACATTTTTATATTTTATCTTTATAATATTACTTCATATTCTCTATTCTTTGCCCTTTCATTTCTTGAGGGAGCAACTGTAACTTCATTTCTCCCTGGGGATCAATAAAGTTTCTGATACGGATTAAAGAAGTTAAAATTGAGCTCATGTCGTGACATCACCTGGCAACTGTTGTGACTTTTTAAATGGCCAATTATTGTCCTCGGAAAAACAATTGTTGCTGATCGTATCGTGACTTCTCCTGTGCATATTATTTGTAATTGGTTTCATGTGAGTTATGTTTTCCTGTTTCCTCGTCTCAGGTATCGCATCGAGTACGAAGCGCTGTCCAAAGTGGAGTCTGAGCAGAACGAGTTCATCGACCAGTTCATCCTGCAGAAGTGAGGATGTGACCATGTGACCTGTGCCGTCACGTTTCCAGAGTGCCTGTCCTGTTTTCTCTGGGTGATTCCCACCCCAGAGGATTACTCTGCTGCACCCTCTTTTTCTGAAGCAATTCTGAAGCTCCACCTTCTCTTTCCACCTTCCTCCTGCTTGAGTGTGTAAAGAAACATCCAGCTGCTGACAGCTGGATTTACAGTGATGTAAGCTTGAATATACCTGGAGCATTAAGTTTTGTTCACACCAAATATCTCAATATCTCAGACCAACAGTAAAGAAGACGGAGCTATTTATACAAAGGAACATTATTTATACTATTTATACTGAAGAATGACTGTATATCTAGTTTTATTACTTTTTGTATCAATTGAAATACTGCATGTGCATGAATTTGTAAATACATTTTGGTTTTAAATGATTGAAAAATGAATATCCTGATTTGATCATTTGTTATTTTTGCCGTTATTCTTTTGGTACAACCAGTCAGTGAGCACAACACATGAGGAACAGTCTCCTCCTTCTGTCTGTATCATTGTCTTTCATGCATTAGACAAATTATTGTTATACTTGAATAAATACTGTAAATTGCACAAGAAAAAGCATCATGTTTTTCTGTAAGGATGCTGCACATTTTAACATCGTGCTATTATGTACTGTTTTAATAAAAATTACTTTATCTAAAGAATTTAACACAGTTCAGTGGTTGACATGCTCTAAAACTAAATAAGGCAGCAGTTATTGATATGTCTACAATAATGATAATAAGCTTTATTTGTGAAGCACTTTTCTTAAAGTTACAAAGTGCTTAACAAAATGTTAAAAACAAGAATAAAACAATTATATAAAAAATAAATTGAAATTCACAGAGATGAAGGTTTAAAAAAAATAAATAATAAAAATAAAAGACAGACTGAGTGAAATCTGACCTCAGCAGGTCGTTACTGAGTCGTGGGCTCACACAGCCTTAAGTCACAGGCCACTATCAGCTGATCCAAGACGGTGCCCAGGCTCATATGTAGTTAGTAAATCCCAGATATAAAAAGGGGCCTGGCTTTGTAAACCTTAAAAAGGTCAACAATAAGATTTTAAAATCAATATGAAACAAACAGGAGGCCAGAGTTAGTGTTAAATGCCCATAAGCCTGAGTAACCCTGTGTAGAGGTCGTTACAGGAATCCAGCCGAGAGAGAATAAAGACATTAAATCAAGTAAAGTTGGTAGAAGCAGGACTGTGGAAGCCAAACTGATGTTTCAACATTATTTCCTTCAACTGCTTCAGACTCTGAAACTCTGGCTGGACACGGACTCTCAGGTGATTTCTTCTCTTTCTGCACCTGAATCGATTCTATCACGTAAAAATGGCGCCATTTAAATCAGATTTAGGAAAACGTTGGTATCAGCTCCTGTCTTTGGGGCAACCTCCAAAAACTGTCTTCCCATAATGCAACAACACAACTGAGCTATAAATATTGATAATTACTTTATTTAAAAACACTAGATACAGTAGATAATCACATTTCAGTCTGAACAGTATTTACACCTTAATATTTGACTGAATTGAGCCGTGGCTTTATACTTGTTACTTCTCCGTTGTGTTTCACCCACATTGTGTCGAGAACAGACAGCGACAGCAGAGAGAGAGAGAGTCCACGGCTGTGAGCACCTCACTTCTTCTTGGTATACTGTAAATCAAGGAGAATTAAAAGGTGCAGTGTATTTATTTGTGTATTAACATAATATTTTAAAAAAGGCCTTCATCCTTACTTTGTCTAGAATCCAGTCAGCATCTGTTATTGCTCTTTGGACGATCATCCGTATCCTCTCCGGGTCGTCTTCATCCGAGTGACTGTTGTAACCCTGGAAACACAAAGTAAAGCATCACAGGGGTGTTTGATGAAGCCAGGATTACTGTGAAAAGCCTGGTTTGAATGAGCCAAATAAAATAACACACCCCGGTTTATAAAGTTAACTCAGAAAATTTATCAGCAACTATCAAACCTTCTCTGGGTCCAGCTTTTCATTCATTCTCCATAAGAAAAATGAAAGATTTTGAAGTTTTGGACTCTGAGGCACCACCAGAATACTTGATAATGAAAATAATCCTTAGTTTCAGCCATAATTCTGATTTATTACAACTTTGCATTTTCAAAGATTTGCTTAACATTGATAATAACATCATACTCAAAGTCAGTCGCAGTTGTCAGTTGGGAATGCAGCAGCAAAGAACTGAGGAGAACGGACAAATTATTTTATTAGCCTTTGTAAACACCCATTACAGTTTAAAGACCAATTTCCTGGTTGAACTTTGACCTGCTGCTGTTGCCGTCGTTGTGTGCGCGCAGCAGATGTGCAGATCTCAGCAATTAATTAATAAAGTACAATGACGATGGGCTATAAAGCAGAACTACAAAAATTCAACCCGAGTTTTAATATGTGCAAATTTTCAAAGTGGATACTTGAGGATACTATGAAGTCTCTTTAAAGCACTGCTGTGTTTGTGGCAGAGCAACTGTCTGGTGGAGCAGGACATGTAATTACATACTGAACATTAAACTAACTAAGCTACCTAAAAATGATCTGTTAATCTTATTTTACTTAGTTCTGTCTGGGACAGCAGATGCCAGCAGCCACTGCTCTAATGTCCTGGTCAGTGACAATGGAATAATACATGTCTTGTTGTGGGCAGAAACTGCAAACTGCACAGAGACGCCTCGTCAGATTCAAACCAAGAACCTTTTTTGCTTTGAATAGACAATATTACCCACAGACCCATCGGGCTGCAGGACTGATTTTAACACATTAGACGGTTTGAGATCAAACTACTCTACAGCTGAAGATATATCCAGCATCCCTTTGCATCAGCTCATTGTCCACAAACTGTCCTTGTCAATGGGAGGCTCAGACACTATCACTTGAAAATATACATGTAGAAATACAGAGTATATTGTATGAAGGTTTAGAAATTGCTAAACTGTTCTTGATGAATTCTTGGGTTTCACAGCAGCTCAGTCTAACTAATCTAGACTAGTGCAGGGGGCTGTTAGTTAACTTAATCCAAGAGGTTAGTTGGTGTAAAAGTGCAGGAAGTTTTAAATCACAATATATTTTTCTGGGGAGGACCCTCAGACCCCCCCACCAATCATGTATCTTTCCAGACATTTTAAAATATAACCAGGCGTCCATCTAAATGCATTCCTTCACGACAGAACAGTGACTCTGATAACCATGTACCAAATAACATCTATGATGATGTAAAACACTTAAACTTATGACCAAACTTCTGTCCAAGTGGGATGGGGCCCTTCACAAAGACAAAGGCTCCCCCTCCTCAGAAATCTCAAATTAACCCCCGTCTCCAACCATAGTTTATTACAGTACAACAGTTACTGTGGTCAAAATACATGAAATCAGGACTGTCCCTCTTTCTATTTTAGATAAAAACACTGGATATTTTAATGATTTATTGACCGCTGAACTAGAAATGTCTCTGGTTTTCATTTCAGAAACCTTCTTTTAATGCAAAATTTTTACATAATATAATGTCCAAGATCAGTTGAGAAACATTTGGCTTATTAGTAAATGACTGCATATGAAGATCTCACCTGTCGTATGGCGTGTCGATAGTGTTGCTGCATCGCTGTGGATGGTAACTGCCTGCAGCATCTGAGGAGATGTCGATAGAGCTGCACTGGTGTCTGGATCAACTCGGCTCCAGCTAAAGGTGGCATCCCCTCCTCCTTTGGCTTCAACTGACAACTACTGTGAGTGAAAATACTCAAGTTAGTGTAAATAATAACCCTAAAAATATGAATTCAGTAAGATGCAATAGCTTTGTATTTACATTTACATACAAAGCAAGTGAAGAGATCCTTTTATGGGTGTAACAGACGCAAGTCCAAGTCAATTCAGACAAACATTAACATTCAACTTTTAGTCACCACATTAATAACACAATGGCTTTAACAGTGATAACACGTCAGGGCTGAGCTGATCATATACAGATGTTCCAGTGAACCTACAGCAAACATGCAGTTTGTAACTCTCGAGTTTCCATTAGTCACCAAACCACCAAATTACGTTTTCTAAAACTGTTTCACATGCTGCTGCGTTTCCTTACTTTATCCAACTTACTTTATCCGGTGACTTATGCTAGTCTTCATTAGCAATATATGCTTTCATTAGATACTTAGGCTTTAATTAGCTACATGTGCTATCATTAGCCTCTAGCTTCCATTAGCTACCTGTGCTATCATTAGCCTCTAGCTTCCATTAGCTAACTCAGTAGCTACCTGTTTTCAATAGCTGACCTGGAGGTAAGTCCTGCGTTATTAAATGAAGCTAGTAGCTAACAGTTGTAGCTTCTACATCGCAGTAGTTAAATTACTACAAACGAACAGTAAGTTTCTCTTACTGTAGCTGTGAGCAGCAGTGAGGTCCGTCAGCGGGTCTCAAACATCCTTATAACCTCCTTGGAGTCACATTATGTATCTCCACTGTAAACGGATGTGTTCTCTTCGTCAGCGTCGTCTTCTTCTTCTCCCCTTTCCTTCTTCTTCTTCTTCGTTTTAATGGCGACTTGCAACCAGAAGGATCATTATCGCCACCTAGTGTTGCTTTATAGAGTCTGTATATTATTGTTTTCAGTCCAGAGTCGTAGTTAAGTGAAGATGTGTTTAAAAAACAATCATTCCCAGATTTGTTTTGCAAAGATTGTTTTAAAATATATTCGTTTAATCCTTTTATATAAAGTCTATGGTTTAATTCATAGACAGTTAACCTCTATGAAGGACAAAAAATGATAAAAGTATAAATAAATACATTCAAAAATAAAAGCAAAGCATTGGTAATAACAAATACAATTTCTGTAGTTTTTCATTCATTTATTTATGCATTTCTACATTTATTTGTTACCATATTTCTACATTTATTCATGCATTTCAAGATTTATTTATTTCTGTATTTCTACATTTATTTATTTCTAAGTCTGTAAGTTAATTAAGGTCCTTCCTCATTTTAAAGCCGGTTCGGTTAAAGTAGTGTGATCAATGGATCTGCTACTACTGCCTTCACTAGTACACAGAAGCTTTGCCTTTCCAGTGTCGCCATCTTAGTGACTTTGACACTAGATTGAGCGATTTTTCAGACTTTTTAGTGATGTTCTTTTCATGAAGCAACAGTGTCAAAGTCGCTAAGATGGAGACACTGGAAAGGCAAAGCTTCCTTGTACCAGTGAAGACAGTAGTAGCAGATCCATCCAATCGAACCAGTCCGGCTTTAGATTGAGGAAGGACCGCCTACCTAATTAAAATAAGGACTGAGAAATAAATAAATAAATGTAGCAATAAATAAATGAATACATAAATAAATGAACAAATAAATGAGGAAATAAGTAAATGCATACATAAATAAATCATGAAATGCATGAATAAATAAATACATGTAAAAATACAGAAAATGTTAAGCATTTATTTATATATTTAATTATCTAATTCAGCATTTATTTATATATTTATTTATATGTCATATTTTTTCATCCTTTATTTAACAAGTGGTGGAATGGAGAAGCACATTTCACAAATATTAGACCTTTAAATAGTAAACATAAGTACAGTATTTTTTAACTTGTACTACACCACATATCAAGGAATACATATATATATATTGTATGTATTACTCAACTGCATTTATTTGACATCTGTAGTTACTACTTACTTTGCAGGTTAATAGTTTACACACAGTGTGGTTACATACAGTCGCTCAAGCAGCTACAACATTAAAATCAAGGCCAGAACCAAGATAATCAGTCCCCTAACTAACCCTCCATCTCAACCCACAACCAGGAACTATTATAATGTTAGATTTTACTGCTTTTATTAATAAAGTTAGCTGTTCAGTTATATTTTTTATAAATTATATTTTCCACTATGAAGGTCTAGATACTGTGTCAAAGTATTCTCCACACGACCAGGAATAAAATTCTAGTGGAGAAATACTGAATCAAATATTTGTTGATTCATGTTCAAAAGTTCAGTTTATATATAATGTCTAAAAATAGTAGAATATTCCAACAAAATATTGAATAGTTTCTTTCACTATACTCCATGACCTCATTCTCTTCAATGCTATTTACAGCTTGATGATTAAAATGCTGCTTATGTGATAACTGATTAATGGGTGTAAGTGGAGGAATCCCTGTCTAATTTCTATGTGTAATGATAAAATACTGTTCAGTTTTTTTTAATAGTTTGAAAACTTGGTTTTTATACCCGTAACCTTACTAATGAATGGAAGAATGTCTGTCTGTTTTGACTTTCTTTCGTTTTGGACAACTGCTCAACCCATGGAAGTGCTGACGAACGGTTCTTGAGAAACCTTCAAACACTAGTTTTCCCCGTTCAGACACGGTCATAACATCTGTCTCAGGTGATCCAATAACAAGTGGAAAGATCAAAGTACAGGAGTGAACAGGGAGTGAACCCACCACATTTTACAACTTTACTCTCCCGAACCAAGTTTCCTGGTTGAAGTTTAGTTTGACTTTGAACCAACGTTGTGACGCAGATTATTTTCTCTCTGAAGGTAATGTGAGCAGTTTTTAATGTTTTACTCGTTAACACCTGTCGTTACCTGAGTTATCTAACCTTCAACTGATCGTGGTGTTGTTGTTGTGTTATTATTATGATACTGAAACTGAGTCAGAGCTGTAACTGTAGTCTTTTTATATGATTTAATTGTCAGTGTCAGTGAAATGAGTGAATGTTGTGATATTGGAGCTGTGAGGTGAAATAAATTCAGTCCCAGTTGCTGTGTGTGAAATAATTAGCTGTAGCTTGTTTCATTAAGTCATTTTCTACAGGGACGCTGTGACACAGAGACTGTGTCAGATAAACTCAGTGGATCTCAGTCCTTCTGTGTGTCAGTGGATGGAAATAGTCGTCCATGATGGTGTGTTTGCTGGACTGCTCTTCACTTCACTGCAGCTTCATGACGCCATCTAGTGGACTGATAGTAGAAGTACAGCAGCTGATGGCAGCTTCCTCTTCCTCACGCTGCTGTCTGACTGCATTCAACTGACACTGATATGAAACAGAGAAGAAGAGCCAGTCAGTGGAGGAGCAGCTGATATTTCTACAGGAGGAATGATGTACATTTCAGTTGATGTGCAGATGAATGATGTGTGTTTCCTCTGCAGATGAAGGTAGAAAGTGTGTGTGAGCTGATGTGGATGTGAACTCAGCAGCATGGATCAGTGTGAGGACAGAGAGGAGGGAGCCCCTCCCTCTAAAACCACTCTGTGTGGGGAACATGAGAGAAAGACCAGAGCTCAGAGGTGAGATGAGGATCTCTAACTGTCCATGACTCAGATCACTGCTCCATCATTATTCACACTCAAAGCTCTGTGTGTTGAAGCAGAAAGAAGAAGCACAAGCCAGACTCTGCTGGACCTGGACCTGGACCTGGACCTGGATCCAGCTGTGTGTCCATGAAGAGCGACCGGTCCATGGATCAACCTTTTGATTTCAGAAAATCTGTTGGTGGAAGGTCAGAAATTTCACTGTCAGAAAGACATTTCACATTAAAAGTCAGTTGTTGATTATTTAAAGATTGAACATATTTTCCATCAGTTTTTATCCAACATGCACATTGATCAGTTCTGTTTCTGTTTCAGGATCCAGCAGCAGAGACCAGACTCTCCTGAACCCAGCTGTCTGTCTTTAAAGAGCGACCGGTCTATAGACTGGTTCATTGACTTTAAAGGACGACGTCCATCAGCTGATCAGATGTAAGCTGTAACTGACAGTAAGACTCAGGTTATTCTAGAAAAGAACTAGTTTGTACGACCTGTTGTTGGACTACGTCTGAAATCAAAGAGTTTCTGTCTGTTGTGAACGTCCTCACAGGAAGGTGGAGCTAAAACTCTGTCCGTCATAGAGAGGGGGGAGACGTGATGTGGTTTAAACATGGAGATAACTTCTCCATGTTCACACAGTCTCTCCTGGAAGACATTCATAGAGTTGACCTCAGTTGTTCACATGAAAAGTGACAGAAACAGTTTGTGTGAAGAGAGAAGTTCAAACCCCGCCCACTTCCTCACCTGCACACAGCTGACCAATCACTGCCTTGCTTCAGGGCACGTCAGCAGTGTTCAGTGAGGGAGGGAGAGCTATATGGAGGGTTGGTGAGAGCTGTTGGGACTAAACCAAACTGACTGAAGCCAAACACTGAGCTGAAAGCTACAAGCAGCTGCAGACTGAGCTGTTGATTCTCAGTGGGATCAGCAGGACTAGTAAACCTTTACCGCTACAGGGAGTCGTCTGATTGGCTGTCACATCCAAACATGACTTCATGGACCTTTAGCTTGTGTCTGTCTCTGTGTGGACAGACATAATGTGAGCTCATTCTTCATGATTCCTCCACAGAGTGGACCAGGAGAGCTCAGAGGTTCCCAGTGGTCAGTCTGCCCAGCAGCATCAAACACAGCTGGACTCCATATTTATGGTCTGTACATGTACAACTACTGTTCCATCTGTTGTGTTCACAATAATCTCCATGCTGCACTTTTCAGACCAGTGGATTATCAGTCTGTCCAACATGGATCTGATGTTTGATGCTGTCATTCATATAGTTTTCTGTTCCAGCTGCTGGAGGAGAACATGGTCACTTTTGTGAAGAGCGAGCTGAAGAGGATGCAGAAGCTTCTAAATCCAGATTACCCAGAATGCTCAGGGAGTCAGAGGGAGGATGAGGAGGTGTTGGACGGTGAGGATGAAAAGCAGAGGAGGAGCAGAGAGGCATTTGTGAAGATCACAGTGAACTTCCTGAGGAGAATGAAGCAGGAGGAGCTGGCTGACTGTCTGCAGAGCAGTAAGAGAATTTCTCTAAAGATTCAACATGATGGAGAAATGAGACATTTACTAACATCAACACATGGAGGGAAATATGGTCATAGAGTCATTCTTTAGGGGAATCAAATATTGTATTTTCTATATGAATCTAACTTCTTTTATGTTTATTCAGGACAAGTTGCTGCAGTTTGTCGACATAAACTCAAATCTAACCTGAAGAAGAAGTTCCAGTGTGTGTTTGAGGGGATCGCTAAAGCAGGAAACCCAACCCTTCTGAAGCAGATCTACACAGAGCTCTACATCACAGAGGGAGGGACTGGAGAGGTCAATGATCAACATGAGGTCAGACAGATTGAAACAGCATCCAGGAAACCAGACAGACCAGAAACAACCATCAGACAAGAAGACATCTTTAAAGCTTCACCTGGAAGAGACAGACCAATCAGAACAGTGATGACAAGGGGAGTGGCTGGCATTGGGAAAACAGTCTTAACACAGAAGTTCACTCTGGACTGGGCTGAAGACAAAGACAACCAGGACATACAGTTCACATTTCCATTCACCTTCAGAGAGCTGAATATGCTGAAAGAGAGAAAGTTCAGCTTGGTGGAACTTGTTCATCACTTCTTCACTGAAACCAAAGAAGAAGGAATCTGCAGGTTTGATCAGTTCCAGGTCGTGTTCATCTTTGACGGTCTGGACGAGTGTAGACTTCCTCTGGACTTCCACAACACTGAGATCCTGACTGATGTTACAGAGTCCACCTCAGTGGACGTGCTGCTGACAAACCTCATCAGGGGGAAACTGCTTCCCTCTGCTCGCCTCTGGATAACCACACGACCTGCAGCAGCCAATCAGATCCCTCCTCAGTGTGTTGACATGGTGACAGAGGTCAGAGGGTTCACTGACCCACAGAAGGAGGAGTACTTCAGGAAGAGGTTCAGAGAGGAGGAGCAGGCCAGCAGCATCATCTCCCACATCAAGACATCACAAAGCCTCCACATCATGTGCCACATCCCAGTCTTCTGCTGGATCACTGCTACAGTTCTGGAGGAGGTGTTGAAAACCAGAAGGAGAGGAGAGCTGCCCAAGACCCTGACTGAGATGTACATCCACTTCCTGGTGGTTCAGTCCAAAGTGAAGAAGGTCAAGTATGATGGAGGATCTGAGACAGATCCACACTGGACTCCAGAAAGCAGGAAGATGATTAAGTCTCTGGGAAAACTGGCTTTTGAGCAGCTGCAGAAAGGAAACCTGATCTTCTATGAATCAGACCTGACAGAGTGTGGCATCGATATCAGAGCAGCCTCAGTGTACTCAGGAGTGTTCACACAGATCTTTAAAGAGGAGAGAGGCCTGTACCAGGACAAGGTGTTCTGCTTCGTCCATCTGAGTGTTCAGGAGTTTCTGGCTGCTCTTCATGTCCATCTGACCTTCATCAAGTCTGGACTCAATCAGATATCAGAGGAACAATCAACACTTTTCTACCAGAGAGCTGTGGACGAGGCCTTACAGAGTCCAAATGGACACCTGGACTTGTACCTCCGCTTCCTCCTGGGTCTTTCACTGCAGACCAATCAGACTCTCCTAGAAGGCCTGATGTCAAAGACAGGAAGTGGCTCAAAGACCAATCAGGAAACAGTCCAGTACATCAAGAAGAAGATTGAAGAGACTCCCTCTGCAGAGAAAAGCATCAACCTGTTCCACTGTCTGAATGAACTGAATGATCGTTCTCTAGTGAAGCAGATCCAACAGTCCCTGAGATCAGGACGTCTCTCCACAGATAAACTGTCTCCTGCTCAATGGTCAGCTCTGGTCTTCATCTTACTGTCCTCAGAAGAAGATCTGGATGTGTTTGACCTGAAGAAATACTCTGCTTCAGAGGAGGCTCTTCTGAAGCTGCTGCCAGTGGTCAAAGCCTCCAACAAAGCTCTGTAAGTATAGAGAAAGTTGATTTATTCATCATTTATATAAAGACAGTTCTGTCTTTTCAACAGGAGAGAAAATAACTTCATTTCTTCTTTAATTCCTCATGATCATCTCTTCAGTCTGAGTGGCTGTAACCTCTCAGAGAGAAGCTGTGAAGCTCTGTCCTCAGTCCTCAGCTGCCAGTCCTCTAGTCTGAGACACCTGGACCTGAGTAACAACAACCTGCAGGATTCAGGATTGAAGCTGTTGTCTGCTGGACTGGAGAGTCCACACTGTACACTGGAGACTCTCAGGTAAGGACAGACACTGTCTGATAGAGGAGGAAGAGGTGAAACATTTTCTGTCACAGCTAATGACAGATCTCTAGAGATGTGCTCTGACTTCAAGTCTCTCCATCAGAACAATCCTAGAGACTTTTCTATTTTTTTTGTTCCTCAATGAGGAGAAAGTAATAAAATAAAACGTTTAATTTGGTGAAACACTAATTGGTAAGTGGGAGCAGCTGCATGAACCTAAGCTGCTCCACAGGAGGAGAGGCAACACCTGAGCAGGAGAGAGAGCATCAACACAAGACAACACCAAACCACAGCGCTAGGGTGGTAAGACTGTAGAGACCTGTTCAGTGTTGACGCACTAATAACAACTCACCAACAATAACAAAACCATCTACACAGCTCAGAGACATTAATGTCCCAGTTTCTCCAACCAAGGAGGAAATAAAAGAAATAAATCAGGTCGCACCATCATTATGAGATCTGTTGTTGTATTTAGGAGACATATATCTTAACTGTGACATACAGATGTCATAACTACACAGAGACCTGTAGACTGTCCTCCTGTAACAAACCAGCCCACAGGTCGTCTGTGCAGCAGCTTATTATGACATCATAGTTAGGTTTGTTGCTAGGCGACATCTAGTGGTCGTAGTAATGATGACAGGAGCAAAGGGAAAAGTGTCGGTGACGTAGTATGAAGAGAGACAAAGTCCACGTCAGGAGGAGGTGGTGGATGGATGAATGTGACACAGGAGAGCCGTGTGTTCGATTCCCATGTTGTTTCTATTATATTCTATTTCAGGAGACACCTCTATGAATTGTGTCAGAGGGTTGATGGTTGTTCAGGTTTAATCAGTGTTTTTGACTGAACTTTTGTATCATGAAACATCTGTTTTTAGACTGAAACAAATCTGACACCAGATCAGATGAAGCCACAAAGTGGCTCCTTAATGAAAACTATACAGCAGCTGTAGCTTCACTAGACTTCCTCTCTGAGTCCATGTATGTTGAGCTGAGCCTCTTTCTCTCTGCTCTACAGTTTCTCTGGCTTCCTCTGGACTTTGACTTGAAGTCAAATAAAAATGTCCCGACAGGTTTGATGGAGCTCAGGACTCATCCTGAGGACGGCTGCTTTATTCCACATGATTTGACTGATCAACAGTGAATCTGTGTCACAGCTGATCTGTCTGAAGAGTAGAAAAGTACAGAATGTCATTTATCATGAGATCCTGATCCATCCTGTCACTGTGATGACATCATTTCTATTAGAAATCCTTCATCCAGTCACTGCTGCTGTGCCGCCTGTTAAAACTTGTGCACAGCCTCATTCTTAAAGCGTCCTGTGGAGTTTTCTTGTAACAAACACAAGTTGTGTTCACACTCAGTGTTTCTCACCAAAACTCACTGTGTGTTTCACTGAGCTCTCACTAATGTGTTGAGTGTGTTTCCTTCCTCATGAAACATTTCAATCATGAGTTGTTCACAGCTGCAGTCTTCTTCTTTTCTGCCTTTGTTGGTGCATTGTGGGATATCTTGGCTGGTTAGCTCCACTTTGTGTCTTCATCTTATTTGCTGTGACATTTGTTTGTGAGACTGAAAGTGTGTGTCTCACAGCAGAACTGATATCAAATGGAGAAAACACATGTTGAAATATTTTCTCCATGTCTCCTCCTGCTCTGGATCATTACAAGATAAAGACTCCAGCTCCTTTTCCTCTGTGGTCAACGTACATCCATACATACAAGCCTCCATCTGAACACAGTAATCAGACAGTCTGTGTATGAGCCATGTAATGTCCATGTGTGCATGCTGACAGAGAACGTGCTGGTCTGACCCCCCTCCTCCTTTCAGGGTGGAGCCTGGTGGAGTCCGATGGTTGAGACCAGGTCTGAGGAAGTGTAAGTGTGTTTTTAATGTGATTGATGAAAACAAAGCAGCACATTCAACCATCTTCATACTGTCACATCACTGATGTCAGGAGTCTTCATCAAACTGTCAATAACTGATCAGATGATCAATAACTGCAGCTGTGTCTTGTTCTCTCCATCAGATTCCTGTGAACTCACAATCGACACAAACACAGTGAACAGAAGGATCAAACTGTCTGACAACAACAGGGAGGTGACACGTGTGGAGGAGGATCAGTCATATCCTGATCATCCAGACAGATTTGACCACTGGCCTCAGCTGCTGTGTTCAACTGGTCTGACTGGTCGCTGTTACTGGGAGGTCGAGTGGAGAGGAGGGGTTAATATATCAGTGAGTTACAGAGGAATCAAAAGGAAAGGAAACAGTGATGACTGTTGGTTTGGATTGAACGATCAGTCCTGGAGTCTGATCTGCTCTGATGGTGGTTACTCTGTCTGTCACAATGACAAAAGAACATCTATCTCCTCCTCCTCCTCCTCCTCCTCCTCTTCCTCCTCCTCCTCCTCCTCTAACAGAGTAGCAGTGTATGTGGACTGTCCTGCTGGCTCTCTGTCCTTCTACAGAGTCTCCTCTAACAAACTGATCCACCTCCACACCTTCAACACCACCTTCACTGAACCTCTGTATCCTGGGTTTAGGTTCTGGTCTGGTTCCTCAGTGTCTCTGTGTTGAGTGAAGCAGAGAGAGTCTCCTCCTGTCAGAGAAACTCACTGTTGAACAGATAGTTCAGTCTCTACATGTCTGTCTCTTTCACTCATGTTATGGTCTGACTCTTGTGCAGTGTTTGCTCCCTCTCTTTCCCTCTGCACAGACTGAGTGCTCGGAGGTTCTCTGCAAGTTCTTTGCACTTTCACTTACCAGTTTGAGCTTGCTCCTGAACACCTTAAGTTGTCTTTTCCTGTTAGTGTTTTTTCCCGTTACGGTGATTTTCTGTTGTTTTTCTATTTTGATACTTTATTCCTGTTCAAAGGTGATTTTTCGTTGTTACTTTGGTGAATAAAGAACTGTTCTTTGTATTCTGCATTTGGGTCCTGGCCTCTCCTTGCTCGTACCGTGACAGAATATTCCGGCCACAATGGACCCAGCAGAGTCGGAGTGTCTGAACCGAGCAATCAGCAGCCAAGTGGCTATGGTTAATCAGCATGAGTCCTCCCTGCTCCAAGTTACGGAGCATCTACAGCGGCTGACATCCAGCGTGGCCCAGCTAAATGGACAACTGGAGTCCATTAAAGACCATCTGGTTCCCTCCTCCAGCTCTCCTACTCCACACCAGGCCGCCGACCAGCTCCCCAGCCCGTCTCAACATTTCAGAGAGCCATATATTCCTATACCCGCTAGGTACTCAAGTGATTTAGGTACATGTGCTCAATTTCTCCACCAGTGTACTTTGGTTTTTAGTCAACAGCCTAGCACCTATGCCACATACCAGGCTAAGGTAGCCTTTGTTATGAGCCTCCTCATGGGACAGGCAGCCGCCTGGTCTCTAGCCGTCTCTAGTCAACAGTCAGACATAACCACTAATTATCAGTTGTTCACAGAAGAGATGAGGCGGGTTTTTGATCACCCTGTTAGGGGCCGACAGGCAGTTAATCAACTCCTAGACCTCAGACAGGACAGCCTTTCAGTTTCACAGTACGCCATTAAGTTTCGTATTTTAGCAGTCGAGAGTGGGTGGGGGGACTAGCGGTCCGAGAGGATAGCAACTCCCTAAACCAACTGATAGAGCTCGCCATCAGGCTAGATAACAGGATTAGAGAGAGAATAAGAGAGAGGTCTGAACCGAGGAGGAGACGGGTCCCCGCCAGTTCCCAGTTCCAGCCCCCGGACTCCGCAGCCTCTTCTTCCGGCCCTGTTCCCAACCCTCAGACTCGACAGGCCCCAGCGGAGGAACCGATGCATCTGGGCCGCACCCGCTTGACTCCAGCTGAACGGCAGAGGCGCATGCGAGAGAGACGGTGCCTGTACTGTGGCAAGGAGGGTCACTTCCTCAACTGCTGTCCGGAGCTGCCAAAAGACCAGGCTCACCAGTGGGCAGGGGGGCCCCGGTGAGCCGAATCTCCTCATCCTCCGCCTCTAGGATACAAGTCCCAGGTATGAAACACGGTTCCGAGCACACACTCCCAGTCCAGGTCCTGGTGGACTCGGGAGCTGATGACAATTTTATTGACGTTAACTTTGCTCAGAAACACGGGATCCCCCTGAACAAGTTGACCGCCCCTAAGGAGATCCACGCCGTCGATGGAAGACTATTGGAGATAGTCGGACGCAGAACGGAACCGGTAAAATTAGTGTTGTCCAGCAACCATCATGAGTACCTGGAACTGTATGCAATAACCTCACCTCTCACCACAGTCATCCTGGGAATTCCATGGCTAAAAAGACACAACCCACACATCGACTGGTCAACCGCCACCATCCGCAGCTGGAGCCGGGATTGTCACGCTCCTTGCCTGCACTTGGCGGTACCAGTGAGACCCTCCACCTTTGCCGCCACCAGAGGTAATTGACTTGAAAAACGTTCCCTCTGTTTATCACGATCTGAAGGAGTTTTTCAGTAAATCCTCCGCTAGTTCTCTTCCCCCACATAGACCCTATGACTGCGCCATTGACTTGCTCCCGGGGCCCCCCTCCCAACCAAGCGCTTGTATAATCTCTCTAAGCCGGAAAGGGAGGCTATGGAGAAATATATAAATGACGCGGTGGCGGGGGGTCTCATTCGACCCTCATCCTCTCCAGTAGAAGCTGGATTTTTCTTTGTAGAGAAGAAAGACAAGACTCTACGCCCCTGCATCGACTACACCAGACTGAACGACTGAACTTGCTCTGCCCCCTATGGAGGCAGAGCAAGTGCAACTTACACATTATCTCTTTCTCAGATTAAATCGAAGGCAACTGGACTTGTATTTGTCTGTGGAAGACTAGTGCGGTCTAGAGAGACCAATACATAAGAACTGATGAAGCCGCTTGGACAAGAGGCGAAACGTCTTCCAGGAGGAAGAAAGACATGAAGGACTCGCTGTAACTGATCAGGGAGGCAGCAGATCCATAGACGGACTTTGCATAGTCATGGTGGAGCAGTTTATGAAGGTGGTGCCTTCACTGTCTCTCATAAACTCACCTTCATAGTCTATCGCTCTGCTGGAGGCAACGCTGATGATTTCTGTGGTCACTGATTCACACGTGTCGACTCGTCTTCTCATGTCAGTGGAAGGTGAGACGAGGTTTGGAATTTCACATGTTCATTATTTCTTCCTTACCTTTCTGAAGTTCTTTGATGAGAGGCCAGATCTGACTCTGTGGCATTTATGTCTTCAGGTGAGCTCTTGCTTTGTGTATGTGGAGCTTCCATTGCTCGTAGGTTTTTTCTTCTTCTCTTCACCTTTGAGGGCATCATCTGAAATTTACCTTGGAGATCAGTCAGACTTGGTTGTTTCACTTCAATGGTTTCCTCCTGGTGCAGTCTCTCAGTTGTATCTACTGCTGTGTGGAGATCACTCCGCCAATCTTGAATTTCATGCTGTAAACCATCTGCTCCTCAAAATCTCTCTCACAATCTGACTCTGACCTCATCAACTACTTTCTTATTAAATTATTTGGTTATAAGAAATCTCTTTAGCAGATATGATCAACCTTTGCCATGAACAGCATGAACGTAGCACATCAGCACATCAGTACAAAATAACCAGCGCAGATGCTTTAATGTGCACAATCAAGTAACTGTTAATGTAAATACCACAATAAGTCCTTCATTTTAAAGAGTTCATTTATTTATTATATTTTGTTTCAGTCCAAGAAACTCATCATCTGTTGCTCACCTTGTTGTTAGCACCATAGACTGTATATTAATAAAGCAATACTCACAGTTCTGCATCAATGTCAGTGAATCTGACTGAACTGGACCTTTGCATCGAGTCTGTGCTGCTTGATGAATCCACGTGGACAGCATGTGATGTATCAGTGGCAGCAGCAGGCGCGTCGTGATGACCCTCCATCATCACCTGTCATGGAGGCAACAGGTCGTCAGGATCAATGAGGGAGAAGCTTTTACTGAAGCAAACCCCAGTGTGAGAGCTGCAGCACAAATAAATAAGCCACAGTAACAGCGGATATTCCTCACTTTCCCCCCGATGGTCTGAATAACTCGCTCCGGTCATATTTAACTCCTGGTTGGAGACGTCTGCCTGTCTGTTCTACCAGCTTCCGGTCTCTACAGTCTGTTTTTAATCCACAGTTAAACACGGGGACTGTCCCCAGAAACAGGGACGTCTGGTCCATAGTGTCAATACATAACTTAAGCTAGCAAGTGAATATTAGCATTACTGTTAACACGTCAGTAAATTACAACTTTCCTGCCATTAAATCGATCAAATCTCAAATTACTTCAAATAAAACAAATCAAATGACACAATACCTTGTTCCCGCCGCAGCTAGGCGCTTAATTATGAAATAATGAAGGTCTTTACTGCAGGGTAAAATCTGATCACTGTCCTTTTGTTTGTAGCCCGCGAAAGTAAAATCGCCGAAATGAATATACGACACATCTACCGGAAGCCCTTCAAAATAAAATTACAAAGGGACGAACAAAATAAAAACTTACGGGAAGTGGTTACCGATTTATCTGAGGGAAAAATAAACATAAAAAAGTCAACGTGATTTGGGGTCTACTCCAGAAAGCACGTTTAACACACTCTGACTGTAACCCTGAACTGAGTTGATGAGTTAACCGCGTGCATGAGGAATATAAAAAACAGAACACGGATGTATTATAAGACCGTATCCATGTGCCAGAAGATGAGTATGTGACGTTAAAGCACGTTTATTTCTAAAAGTTAAAAAAGCAGCAGCAGTGAAAGAGTCAAATAGTTTTAGAAGATAAAGATGTAAATGAAATAGATCAGACAGAAGTTTATAGATATAGATGAAATAGATCAGACAGAAGTTTATAGATATAAATGAAACAGATCAGACAGAAGTTTATAGATATAGATGAAATAGATCAGACAGAAGTTTATAGATATAAATGAAACAGATCAGACAGAAGTTTATAGATATAAATGAAACAGATCAAACATGGTAACTGACTCAGTGAAAGTGATCCGAGTTTTGGAAACTGAAAACCCAAAGTTGCCCTGATCTCAGGGTTCAGAAACACAGTTTTCATTAAATCAGCTTTCTGGAATAGACTCCTGGAAAGGAAAAGCTCCCCTGTATCGGTGAAGGAAGTAGTAGCAGATCCATCCAATCGAACCAGGGTGTGTGGTAAGTAGGACCCAAATGCAGCCAACTCTTGGGAGAACGGTTCAGACAGGTTTATTTAGAAAACGTGAACATGAACAAACCCCGAACAAAACTGACGAACCAACACAGACAAAGGGGAGCACAAAGACTATATAGACACAGGAGGCAAGGTGATTGCACACAGGTGAAACACATCAGGGCGGGGCAGACAATCACTACACAGAAACAAGACCACGACAAGAAGCAAAAACACTGAGACACACAAGGAACCAAATTACAAAATAAAACAGGAAGTGCGAAAAGTCCAAAACAAAACTAACAAAAAGTGCCATGAGAAAAATATGACATGAGGAAGGACCGCCTACCTAATTAACATACGGACAGAGAAATAAATAAATACATACATGAATGAAAACATGAATAAATAAATGAGCAAATAAATAAATGAAAATAAATACATGTAGAAATGTATAAATAAATACATTAATAAATCTTGAAATGTATAAATAACTAAATGCAAAAATACACAAATAATATTTTTATTACCAAAATGTTATTTGTGTATTTAATTATTTATTTCAGCATGTATCTATTTATTTATACTTATGTCATTTTTTTTACATTCCACAAGTGGTGGAATGAAGAAGCAAATTTAAGTGTTGGGCCTTTAAGTAGTAAAGATAAGTACAGTATTTCTCAACTTGTGGGGGATATGCACTCACCGGCCACTTTATTAGATACACCTCTTCAACTGCTCATTAACGCAAATATCTAATAAGCCAATCACATGGCAGCAACTCAATGCGTTTAGGCATTAAGGCATGTAGACATGGTCAAAACGATCTGCTGAAGTTCAAACTGAGCATCACAATAGCAAAGAGAGGTGATTTAAGTGGCATGGTTGTTGGTGCCAGACGGGCTGGTCTGAGTATTTCAGAAACTGCTGATCTAATGGGATTTTCACGCACAACCATCTCTAGGGTTTACAGAGAATGGTCCGAAAAAGAGAAAATGTCCAGTGAGCCGTAGTTTTCTGGGCGAAAATGCCTTGTTGATGCCAGAGGTCAGAGGAGAATGGTCAGATTGTACAACACGTCAAACCTTGAATCAGATGGGCTACAACAGCAGAAGACCACACCGGGTGCCACTTCTGTCAGCTAACAACAGGAAACTGACAATTCGTACTGGCTCAACAAAATTGAAGAAAAACGTTGCCTGGTCTGATGAGTCTCGATTTCTGCTGCTACATTCGTATGGTTGGGTCAGAATTTGGCGTAAACAACATAAAGCAACATGAAAGCATTTCATCAACCACTCAACCCATGGAAGTGCTGACGAGCGGTTCTTGAGAAACCTTAAAACAGTAGTTTTCCCCAGACACGGTCAAACATCTGTCTCAGGTGATCCAATAACAAGTGGAAAGATCAAAGTACAGGAGTGAACAGGGTGTGAACCCACCACATTTTACAACTTTACTCTCCCAAGCCAAGTTTCCTGGTTGAAGTTTAGTTTGACTTTGAACCAACGTTGTGACGCAGATTATTTTCTCCTCTGAAGGTAATGTGAGCAGTTTTTAATGTTTTACTCGTTAACACCTGTCATTACCTGAGTTATCTAAACTTCAACTGATCGTCGTGTTGTTGTTGTGTTATTATAATATTACTGTTACTGAGTCGGAGCTGTAACTAAAGTCTGGACCGATATTAAACGTGTCCGCCATGTTGTGTGAATATTTGTGGTAGAAGTGGTGGAATAAGGGCTCGTGTCCATAGAGCTATTTTCTGGCAGCGGCTGAGGAGCGCCTCATCCCAGCGCTTTGTCAGTAAACCTCTGCGCAAGGGTTTTGTTTCCATGACAATATCTTGACAACATATAACCACCGCCATTCAGTGTCCGCAAGATCTGCACCCACAACTGAGCTTCTCCTGCTGCGGTGCCGTCGACAGCCAGGGCAGGAGGCTTTATGTTTTAAGATAGTCCATCCGTCCCATTCTCGTGAACATGCTATCTCTGACACCTGGAGGAATTTTAGCTTTTCAAATTTGGCACAAACATTTATTTGGAATGATGGAATGGATGAACTGATTAGATTTTGGTCAAAGGTCAAAGTTCACAGTAATTTTTCTATCATTAAGTTTCTGATCTGTATCTGACTCTTTCCTCCCGCCCCCCGTTTCCTGGTTGAAGCTTATTTGCACTTTAAACCAAAGTTGTGACGCAGATTATTTTGTCCTCTGAAGGTACACTAACAGAAAGAAAACTCTGGTGGAGAAATACTGAATCAAATATTTCTTAGGTCATGTTAACAAGTTCAATTTAAATATATTGTCTAAAAATAAAATATACCGACAAAACATCCATAATTTTTTTCACTGTAAACTCCTCCCAGTTACTCAAATCCCCAAAGACCAAGACCTCAGTGTCTCCAATACTAATTACAGCGTGATGATTAATATGCTGCTTACATGATGACTAATTAATTAAGTGTAAGTGTAAGAATCCCTGTCTAATTTTCATGTGTAATAAACAAATATTGTTTCATTTTTTCGATAATTTGAAAACTTGGTCTTGTACCCATAACCTTACTAATGAATGGAAGAATGTCTGTCTGTTTTGATTCTTTTGTTTTGAACAACCGCTCAACCCATGGAAGTGCTGACGAGCGGTTCTGGAGAAACATTCAAACTATAGTTTTCCCCGTTCAGACACGGTAATAACATCTGTCTCAGGTGATCCAATAACAAGTGGAAAGATCAAAGTACAGGAGTGAACAGGGTGTGAACCCACCACATTTTACAACTTTACTCTCCCAAACCAAGTTTAGTTTGACTTTAAACCAACGTTGTGACGCAGATTATTTTCTCTCTGAAGGTAATGTGAGCAGTTTTTAATGTTTTACTCGTTAACACCTGTCGTTACCTGAGTTATCTAACCTGCAGCTCATCGTGGTGTTGTTGTGGTGTTATTATAATGTTACTGTAACTGAGTCAGAGCTGTAACTGTAAAGTCTGCACCGACATTAAACGTGTCCGCCATGTTGTGTTGATCTTCGCGGTAGAAGCTCATGTACCTGACAGGTGTAGCTGCTGGTGACTTTCCAGCTGCAGGTTGTAGATGAAAAACACATGATCAGCACATCAAACACATGATTACAGATGAAACCACAGCATGTTTGTCCTGTGACTCTGTAGGTTCCATCAGCTCAGAGATTCATTTGAATGAAGGAATTAGAAGAGGAGCAGCTGGACACTGTCTCTGTTTCCCTGATAATTCATGTCTGTAATTAGAGTCCTTCACAGGAAACTCTGTAGACAGTTATTAGGACTTTACACACCCATAAACACTCAACATTATTAATTATTAAATATAATATAAAAATTATGAATATTGTTATTAAGGATCTTTTACAGCTGCAACATTTGTTCAACCAACATTTTTATGCAGAAAAGTCAAGAAATTTTCTGTTTTCAGCCTCAAACAAATGAAGATTTCCTTCTTTTCTCTGTTTCCTTTGATTATAAAGTGAATATTTTTGGGTCTTTGATTGTTGCTCTGACAAAACAAGACATTTGAAGACGTCACCTCAGACTGTGAGAAACTTTAATGGATCATTTGTCTCTATTTTCTGACATTTTATCGACCAAATGAAGAATCGATTGATGGAGAAAATAAGTGTCAGTCGCAGCTCTAGAGTCTTTTTATATGATTTAATTGTCAGTGTCAGTGAAATGAGTGAATGTTGTGATATTGGAGCTGTGAGGTGAAATAAATTCAGTCCCAGTTGCTGTGTGTGAAATAATCAGCTGTAGCTTGTTTCATTAAGTCATTTTCTACAGGGACGCTGTGACACAGAGACTGTGTCAGATAAACTCAGTGGATCTCAGTCCTTCTGTGTGTCAGTGGATGGAAATAGTCGTCCATGATGGTGTGTTTGCTGGACTGCTCTTCACTTCACTGCAGCTGCATGACGCCATCTAGTGGACTGATAGTAGAAGTACAGCAGCTGATGGCAGCTTCCTCTTCCTCACGCTGCTGTCTGACTGCATTCAACTGACACTGATATGAAACAGAGAAGAAGAGCCAGTCAGTGGAGGAGCAGCTGATATTTTTACAGGAGGAATGATGTACATTTCAGTTGATGTGCAGATGAATGATGTGTGTTTCCTCTGCAGATGAAGGTAGAAAGTGTGTGTGAGCTGATGTGGATGTGAACTCAGCAGCATGGATCAGTGTGAGGACAGAGAGGAGGGAGCCCCTCCCTCTAAAACCACTCTGTGTGGGGAACATGAGAGAAAGACCAGAGCTCAGAGGTGAGATGAGGATCTCTAACTGTCCATGACTCAGATCACTGCTCCATCATTATTCACACTCAAAGCTCTGTGTGTTGTGTTGAAGCAGAAAACAGCATCACAAGTTTTTATCCAACATGCACATTCATCAGTTCTGTTTGTGTTTCAGGATCCAGCAGCAGAGACCAGACTCTCCTGAACCCAGCTGTCTGTCTTTAAAGAGCGACCGGTCAAAGGACTTTTTCATTGACTTTAAAGGACGACGTCCATCAGCTGATCAGATGTAAGTAACTGACAGTAAGACTCAGGTTATTCTAGAAAAGAACTAGTTTGTACGACGTGTTGTTCGACCTCGTCTGAAATCAAAGAGTTTCTGTCTGTTGTGAACGTCCTCACTGGAAGGTGGAGGTAAAACTCTGTCCGTCATAGAGAGGGGGGAGACGTGATGTGGTTTAAACATGGAGATAACTTCTCCATGTTCACACAGTCTCTCCTGGAAGACATTCATAGAGTTGACCTCAGTTGTTCACATGAAAAGTGACAGAAATAGTTTGTGTGAAGAATGAGAAGGAGGTGAGAGAAGTTAAAACTCCACCTACTTTATCACCTGCACACAGCTGACAAATCACTGAGAGAGGTGGGTGAAGAAACAATGAAAGTGGAGGTGTTGGCTCACTGAATATCTGGGCCCATATTCACAAAGCATTTTATCTCATTACTGAGAGTTCTCCTAAGTCACACTAAAAGTTTCTAACTAAAGGTTTTCTCCTAAGTCATATTCACAAAGCTGCTGAGACCAACTTTTACTAAGTAAAAGTTAAAACTCCATGAATCGTGTTGATCCTGGACACTGTATAACAATGTCTGTACAGGCAGCATCGAATACAACCTGTGTGTTGATGGTGCGATTCTTTTTTTCCTGTTTACAAATACCTCCTCTTCTCCTGATGGTGAAATCATTTTTCCATGCGTTCCATCTCTGGCTCCGATCACACCAGGTAGACCGATGATGACACTGCTTTATTTCTCTGTAGTTGTTGAACATCTAAAGGAAATTGTAATAATTGCCCTATGATGTGGGATCTACAGAGACATTTATTGATTGGTGAATAGATCAGTTACAGAGATCTCCAACTTGTCAACATTATAAAGTTGCATTTTCTGTGTTGCCAAGTAGCAGCATTGCCAAACACTCAATTTCCGCACTAAATGTGTTGTTTCAGTTGGTTGGAGATGTTATTGCATCTTTTAAATAATTCAGCATCGTTTGAGGTTTCCAAAACAGCAGCCCTTTAACGATTCTTTGAGATTTGGTCTGAGTGACTTGTATGTGCTCTCCACTACTTCCAACTTCTGCCAGACTTGGATCCTACTTTTAGCACTAAGTAGCTTGGTGAATTACTCTTAGTAAAAAAAATTAGGAGTCTTAAAGTTATACTGTACACGCCCATTATTTACAGGAGTCTCTTTTAAATCGGCAAGTTAGGAGCTACTTTTAACCTTTAAATGCTTTGTGAATAAGGGCCCTGATGTGGAGAGTAAATTTAAAAACAGGATCCAGAAGCCATTCCAACAATGTTGTTTGTTACACTTGAAGATGCTTAGGAAGATGGGTAGATGGGTGAATTGATGGATGGATGAT
Organism: Seriola aureovittata; assembly: GCF_021018895.1. Taxonomy (NCBI): domain Eukaryota; kingdom Metazoa; phylum Chordata; class Actinopteri; order Carangiformes; family Carangidae; genus Seriola; species Seriola aureovittata. Next base: position 2,096,949 of record NC_079367.1, on the reverse strand, counting down.
TTCTCTAAACATGAAGATATCAAAATACATTAAGACAAAAAAAGTACAATTACATTTCAGATTAAATGTCAGACATGACAAAAATAAAAGTCAAGCTGACATTACTTTAACTTACTTCATTTATGCATCATCTGTCTCAGTACTTCCTTCACCTTCAGGATATTAATCAAAGGAATCTATTGCAGGGTAACAGAAATAAACATTCATAAGCCATACAATGATAAAATGTGAACCAAGTATCTGCTATAATGTTAAAGTAAAATAACATCATGTTTGAAAGTTAATTGTTAAACTCACAGTGGTTCTTGGAGGGAAAGGGCTTTGCTGACCAGAGTGGTGGGGTGATATAACTTCCTGGTTGTAGCTAATAGGATGACAGGTGATGTCAGGGAAGGATATTAGACTTGTGAAGTTAGTTGTTGTGTTTATTAAAAGATTGAACATATTTTCTATCAGTTTTTATCCAACATGCACATTGATCAGTTCTGTTTCTGTTTCAGGATCCAGCAGCAGAGACCAGACTCTCCTGAACCCAGCTGTCTGTCTTTAAAGAGCGACCGGTCGAAGGGCAAACTCATTCACTTTAAAGGACGACGTCCATCAGCTGATCAGATGTAAGTAACTGACAGTAAGACTCAGGTTATTCTAGAAAAGAACTAGTTTGTACGACGTGTTGTTCGACCTCGTCTGAAATCAAAGAGTTTCTGTCTGTTGTGAACGTCCTCACTGGAAGGTGGAGGTAAAACTCTGTCCGTCATAGAGAGGGGGGAGACGTGATGTGGTTTAAACATGGAGATAACTTCTCCATGTTCACACAGTCTCTCCTGGAAGACATTCATAGAGTTGACCTCAGTTGTTCACATGAAAAGTGACAGAAACAGTTTGTGTGAAGAGAGAAGTTCAAACCCCGCCCACTTCCTCACCTGCACTCAGCTGACCAATCACTGCCTTGCTTCAGGGCATGTCAGCAGTGTTCAGTGAGGGAGGGGGAGCTATATGGAGGGTTGGTGAGAGCTGTTGGGACTAAACCAAACTGACTGAAGCCAAACACTGAGCTGAAAGCTACAAGCTGCTGCAGACTGAGCTGTTGATTCTCAGTGGGATCAGCAGGACTAGTAAACCTTTACCGCTACAGGGAGTCGTCTGATTGGCTGTCACATCCACACATGACTTCATGGACCTTCAGCTTGTGTCTGTCTCTGTGTGGACAGACATAATGTGAGCTCATTCTTCATGATTCCTCCACAGAGTGGACCAGGAGAGCTCAGAGGTTCCCAGTGCTCAGTCTGCCCAGCAGCATCAAACACAGCTGGACTCCATATTTATGGTCTGTACATGTACAACAACTACTGTTCCATCTGTTGTGTTCACAATAATCTCCATGCTGCACTTTCAGACCAGTGGACTGTCAGTCTGTCCAACATGGATCTGATGTTTGATGCTGTCATTCATATAGTTTTCTGTTCCAGCTGCTGGAGGAGAACATGGTCACTTTTGTCAAGAACGAGCTGAAGAAGATTCACAAGCTTCTGAGTCCAGATTACCCAGAATGCTCAGGGAGTCAGAGGGAGGATGAGGAGGTGTTGGACAGTGAGGATGAAGAGCAGAGGAGGAGCAGAGAGGCGTTTGTGAAGATCACAGTGAACTTCCTGAGGAGAATGAAGCAGGAGGAGCTGGCTGACTGTCTGCAGAGCAGTAAGAGGATTTCTCTAAAGATTCAACATGATGGAGAAATGAGACATTTACTGACATCAACACATGGAGGGAAACATGTTCATACATGTTTTCTTTAGGGGAATTAAATGTTGTATTTTCTATATGAATCTAACTTCTTTTATGTTTATTCAGGACAAGTTGCTGCAGTTTGTCGACGTGAACTCAAATCTAACCTGAAGAAGAAGTTCCAGTGTGTGTTTGAGGGGATCGCTAAAGCAGGAAACCCAACCCTTCTGAAGCAGATCTACACAGAGCTCTACATCACAGAGGGAGGGACTGGAGAGGTCAATGATCAACATGAGGTCAGACAGATTGAAACAGCATCCAGGAAACCAGACAGACCAGAAACAACCATCAGACAAGAAGACATCTTTAAAGCCTCACCTGGAAGAGACGGACCAATCAGAAGAGTGATGACAAAGGGAGTGGCTGGCATTGGGAAAACAGTCTTAACACAGAAGTTCACTCTGGACTGGGCTGAAGACAAAGACAACCAGGACATACAGTTCACATTTCCATTCACCTTCAGAGAGCTGAATGTGCTGAAAGAGAGAAAGTTCAGCTTGGTGGAACTTGTTCATCACTTCTTTACTGAAACCAAAGAAGCAGGAATCTGCAGGTTTGATCAGTTCCAGGTCGTGTTCATCTTTGACGGTCTGGATGAGTGTAGACTTCCTCTGGACTTCCACAACACTGAGATCCTGACTGATGTTACAGAGTCCACCTCAGTGGACGTGCTGCTGACAAACCTCATCAGGGGGAAACTGCTTCCCTCTGCTCGCCTCTGGATAACCACACGACCTGCAGCAGCCAATCAGATCCCTCCTCAGTGTGTTGACATGGTGACAGAGGTCAGAGGGTTCACTGACCCACAGAAGGAGGAGTACTTCAGGAAGAGGTTCAGAGATGAGGAGCAGGCCAGCAGGATCATCTCCCACATCAAGACATCACGAAGCCTCAACATCATGTGCCACATCCCAGTCTTCTGCTGGATCACTGCTACAGTTCTGGAGGAGGTGTTGGAAACCAGAGAGGGAGGAGAGTTGCCCAAGACCCTGACTCAGATGTACATCCACTTCCTGGTGGTTCAGTCCAAACTGAAGAACGTCAAGTATGATGGACGATCTGAGACAGATCCACACTGGAGTCCAGAGACCAGGAAGATGATTGAGTCTCTGGGAAAACTGGCTTTTGAGCAGCTGCAGAAAGGAAACCTGATCTTCTATGAATCAGACCTGACAGAGTGTGGCATCGATATCAGAGCAGCCTCAGTGTACTCAGGAGTGTTCACACAGATCTTTAAAGAGGAGAGAGGCCTGTACCAGGACAAGGTGTTCTGCTTCGTCCATCTGAGTGTTCAGGAGTTTCTGGCTGCTCTTCATGTCCATCTGACCTTCATCAAGTCTGGACTCAATCTGATGTCAGAAGAACAAACCTCCTGGTGGTCTAAACTGTTTAGAAACTATTCACTGCTCTACCAGAGAGCTGTGGACGAGGCCTTACAGAGTCCAAATGGACACCTGGACTTGTTCCTCCGCTTCCTCCTGGGTCTTTCACTGCAGACCAATCAGACTCTCCTACGAGGTCTGATGTCACAGACAGGAAGTGACTCACAGACCAATCAGGAAACAGTCCAGTACATCAAGAAGAAGATTGAAGAGACTCCCTCTGCAGAGAAAAGCATCAACCTGTTCCACTGTCTGAATGAACTGAATGATCGTTCTCTAGTGGAGCAGATCCAACAGTCCCTGAGATCAGGACGTCTCTCCACAGATAAACTGTCTCCTGCTCAATGGTCAGCTCTGGTCTTCATCTTACTGTCCTCAGAAGAAGATCTGGACGTGTTTGACCTGAAGAAATACTCTGCTTCAGAGGAGGCTCTTCTGAAGCTGCTGCCAGTGGTCAAAGCCTCTAACAAAGCTGTGTAAGTGTAGAGAGAGTTGAATTATTCATCATTTATATAAAAATATATATATTTAAAAATAAATTCCTTTCTTCTTTAATTCCTCATGATCATCTCTTCAGTCTGAGTGGCTGTAACCTCTCAGAGAGAAGCTGTGAAGCTCTGGCCTCAGTCCTCAGCTGCCAGTCCTCTAGTCTGAGACACCTGGACCTGAGTAACAACAACCTGCAGGATTCAGGGTTCAAGAAGCTGTCTGGTGGACTGAAGAGTCCACACTGTGCACTGGAAACTCTCAGGTTAGTGTTTAGCTGTTTTGTATTCATAACTCTTACCTGTTATTTACTTTAAATATTGAATATTTTAGTGTTTTTTCCTTAAATTCCTCTTCAGTCTGAGTGGCTGTAACCTCTCAAAGAGAAGCTGTGAAGCTCTGGCCTCAGTCCTCAGCTCCCAGTCCTCTAGTCTGAGACACCTGGACCTGAGTAAGAACAACCTGCGGGACTCAGGTGTGAAGGTTTTGTCTGCTGGACTGGAGAGTCCACACTGTGCACTGGAGACTCTCAGGTAAGGACAGACGCTGTCTGATAGAGGAGGAAGAGGTGAAACATTTAAGTCACTTCACCAGAACAATTACAGAGACTTTTTATTTTCTTATGTTCCTCAATGAAGAATAAAATGAAATAAAATGTTTCCTGGGAGTAAAAAAGAAACAAGAGCCAGAAAATTGTGTAAAAAAAACAAGGACTTTTGTTTAACAAACTAAAATACAAAAAGTAATTAAAGTTGTTTTTTTAGTTTCTAATGAACTAAACAACCAGGTTTCCACAACATAACACGTAGATCTCTAAACTAAGTTCAGAGAACAAGAAGTGCAGGGTCAGTTAGATGACGTAGCACCCTCCTTCACACAGCAAGGAGTAACACAGCACAGTTCTCACGCTGCCAAACACTGGCCCACTGCCACTGACTGGGCTTCCTCTGTCCACTCTGATACCTCCCACTAATTGGTGAGTGGAAGCAGCTGCATGAACCGAAGCTGCTCCACAGGAGGAGAGGCAACACCTGAGCAGGAGAGAGAGCAACAACACAAGACTGCACCAAACCACAGCGCTAGGGTGGTAAGACTGTAGAGACCTGTTCAGTGTTGACACACTAATAACAACTCACCAACAATAATAAAACCATCTACACGGCTCAGAGACATTAATGTCCCAGTGTCTCCAACCAAGGAGGAAATAAAAGAAATAAATCAGGTCGCACCATCATGTCTCTGTCTTCTAAAATACTGATGATCAATAATCACCTCAATCTCTCCTGATCTTGATCTTGTCATTATGAGATCTGTTGTTGTATTTAGGAGACAGTAAATCTTAACTGTGACATACAGATGTCATAACTACACAGACACCTGTAGACTGTCCTCCTGTAACAAACCAGCCCACAGGTCGTCTGTGCAGCAGCTTATTATGACATCATAGTTAGGTTTGTTGCTAGGCGACATCTAGTGGTCGTAGTAATGATGACAGGAGCAAAGGGAAAAGTGTCGGTGACGTAGTATGAAGAGAGAAAAAGTCCACAAAGTGGCTCCTTAATGAAAACTATACAGCAGCTGTAGCTTCACTAGACTTCCTCTCTGAGTCCATGTATGTTGAGCTGAGCCTCTTTCTCTCTGCTCTACAGTTTCTCTGGCTTCCTCTGGACTTTGACTTGAAGTCAAATAAAAATGTCCCGACAGGTTTGATGGAGCTCAGGACTCATCCTGAGGACGGCTGCTTTATTCCACATGATTCGACTGATCAACAGTGAATCTGTGTCACAGCTGATCTGTCTGAAGAGTAGAAAAGTACAGAATGTCATTTATCATGAGATCCTGATCCATCCTGTCACTGTGATGACATCATTTCTATTAGAAATCCTTCATCCAGTCACTGCTGCTGTGCCACCTGTTAAAACTTGTGCACAGCCTCATTCTTAAAGCGTCCTGTGGAGTTTTCTTGTAACAAACACAAGTTGTGTTCACACTCAGTGTTTCTCACCAAAACTCACTGTGTTTCACTGAGCTCTCACTAATGTGTTGAGTGTGTTTCCTTCCTCATGAAACATTTCAATCATGAATTGTTCACAGCTGCAGTCTTCTTCTTCTCTGCCTTTGTTGGTGCATTGTGGGATATCTTGGCTGGTTAGCTCCACTTTGTGTCTTCATCTTATTTGCTGTGACATTTGTTTGTGCAGCTTGAGAGTCAGAGACTGAAAGTGTGTGTCTCACAGCAGAACTGATATCAAATGGAGAAAACACATGATGAAATATTTTCTCCATGTCTCCTCCTGCTCTGGATCATTACAAGATAAAGACTCCAGCTCCTTTTCCTCTGTGGTCAATGTACATCCATACATACAAGCCTCCATCTGAACACAGTAATCAAACAGTCTGTGTATGAGCCATGTAATGTCCATGTGTGCATGCTGACAGAGAACGTGCTGGTCTGACCCCCCTCCTCCTTTCAGGGCGGAGCCTGGTGGAGTCCGATGGTTGAGACCAGGTCTGAGGAAGTGTAAGTGTGTTTTTAATGTGATTGTTGAAAACAAAGCAGCACATTCAACCATCTTCAAACTGTCACATCACTGATGTCAGAAGTCTTCATCAAACTGTCAATAACTGATCACATGATCAATAACTGCAGCTGTGTCTTGTTCTCTCCATCAGATTCCTGTGAACTCACAATCGACACAAACACAGTGAACAGAAGGATCAAACTGTCTGACAACAACAGGAAGGTGACACGTGTGGAGGAGGATCAGTCATATCCTGATCATCCAGGCAGATTTGACCCGTGGCCTCAGCTGCTGTGTTCAACTGGTCTGACTGGTCGCTGTTACTGGGAGGTCGAGTGGAGAGGAGGGGTTGAAATATCAGTGAGTTACAGAGGAATCAGAAGGAAAGGAAACAGTAGAGACTGTTGGTTTGGAAGGAACAATCAGTCCTGGAGTCTGATCTGCTCTGATGGTGGTTACTCTGTCTGTCACAATGACAGAGTGACATCTATCTCCTCCTCCTCCTCCTCCTCCTCCTCCTCCTCCTCCTCCTCCTCTAACAGAGTAGCAGTGTATGTGGACTGTCCTGCTGGCTCTCTGTCCTTCTACAGAGTCTCCTCTAACCAACTGATCCACCTCTACACCTTCAACACCACCTTCACTGAACCTCTGTATCCTGGGTTTAGGTTCTGGTCTGGTTCCTCAGTGTCTCTGTGTTGAGTGAAGCAGAGAGAGTTTCCTCCTGTCAGAGAAACTCAGTGTTGAACAGATAGTTCAGTCTCTACACGTCTGTCTCTTTCACTCACTCACCTTTTCAGATTCATGAATTAAATCACTTTATTTTTAAACTCTTGTAAATGATTCTTGTAAACTTCTTCCTCTTTCTTTAAAGATGGAAACTAAGATTATCACAGGATAAAACTGTTGTTGATTTTTACTTTTGTAAGACTTTGATTTTGTTGTCTTTTCACAATAAAAGCATCAGTGTGAGTATCAGTGTCTCTCTGAATCTGAGGACGACTGAGCTGATTCAGTTCAAACTAAAATGTTTTCACAGTTTGTTTTAAAGGTCTGAGAAAAGACAAAGACAGTCAGTGAAATGGTCCTGAGGCTCTCAGTGATGAAGGTTTATGTCCAGAGGAAAGACTGAAAAGTTGTAAGAAATGAGGTTTACAGTGTCTTTGTCCAAGAGGCTCCAGGTGGTCGATGACTCTCTACAAGTTTGGAGGTTGTTGGTTCAATCCCGAGACAGAGATTTAACTTTGAAAGCCAATGTCCAGAGGAAAGACTGAAATTCTCCAAGAGAAGAAGTGGTTCTTGTTTCTGTCCCAGTCTCTCCAGCTGCTGGAAGACTTGTCAAAGGTTTTGAGGTCATGTGTTTTAATCCTCAGTGACTCAATGAAGTTTGAAGTCCAACATTTTAGTTTACACTGCAGTTATGTTTTCATACTGGAATAATATTCATTCTGATGTTTAGTTTTATTCCTGTGTTTTATATAAAGTTCAACCCCAGAGGTCACATGTGAGAAGAACCTTTAGAGCGTAGATATTAGTTTCAGGGCCGTTGACTTCACATCAGGTGTAATAACCAAGAGTCTCAGCTGTGAGAGCCTCAAGATGCCATGTCTCCTGTTCTGTGGTCCACTGTTCATTTCATTATTAGGTTCAGTGATAGTTATGTTAGTCACTGAGGTTCAGGCCTCACTGAGTGTTGACTTACAGTTTTTACACTGGAATCAAAATTCCTCTGTTATTGTAAATTCTCCAGTTTAAACAGAAAGAAGCAGCATTCTTGCATGAATGAGTCGTGTTGTGGGTCAGTTATTTCTGCCTTTAGGGAAGTACAATCTTCGTTTCACAGTTTGAGCATGATATTTTTAGAGCTGGTTTAAGCAAAGAGCATCCAGACAAATGTTTTATTAACAGCTGAGATGTTGAACAGAGGGAAACAGACGGTATCAGGTTGGTGTCAGCAGATACCAACATTTCTTTCTGTCATTCTTCTACCTTTTTAATTCAATTTCAAGTAATTCATTAATTAACTGTGCAAATCGTGTGCACACCATACACTCAGTTTATTAGGAACACCAAGCTGAAACTCAACAGTCTGACTCCACAGTGCTGCAGTAAATCCTCCTTCATGAAGGATCTAATGTTCAGTTTCTATTGACACTGTTTTAGAGTTGAACCGTTTCACATTCTACAGAGAAGAGTTTCTGTTATTAACCTACTGTCATTGATATAAACAGGGAGGACAAAATAACTAAACACTTCAGCAGCAACACAAACTGCAGCCTCCACAATAATCATGAAACAGATTCAACACAAAGTGAACATTAAACCTTCATGGAGGAGGGTTTGTTGCAGGACTGTTGTATTAGACTGACTGAGTGTAGGATGATTTGATATCATTGTTTTATCAGATTATTTTACTGAAGGTTCAACTGCAGCAAATTATAACAATTGAAAGCAGCTGTTAATAGTAACTCAACTAGTAAATATATATGATGTCATAAAAACAATGAAATCTATCATGTAATTATTATACTGTAATAACATTAAATTTAATATAAAATCAAATAAAATGCTTAAGAACATTAAAACATTTCATCTTTGATCGTGTAGCTATTCAACATCACCAAAAGCTAAATAAAGATAATAATAATGAACATGTAGCATTTGTGCTAATGCTACAGAGATCAGTGGCAGTAAAAAAAAAAAAAGATATTAAGGGGAAACTCATCCTCAAAACTGTGACAGATGCATTTAAACCTGCTCATAATGCAAATATAGAGACAGTAGTGTCATCAATGTGTCCGTATATTCACCTTTACAGTTGAAGAATGGGGGTCAAATATTTTCAGACTGACAATGAGATAAAAACATTTCTTAAACCAAGGATAAAAAAAGGCATAAATAACTGGGTTCAAGGTTGAATTGAAGTAACCCAACCAAACAAATGCCTCAAAGACGGCAGCAGGTGTGATGAAGCCAGTGTAGGCATCTATTATAGAGTTAATAAAAAAGGGCATCCAACATAAGATGAATGCACCGAGCACAATAGCCAGAGTCTTCGCAGCTTTGTGCTCAGACTGTTTAACCAACCCACCTTTTCCTCTGTCACTGGAACAGTGGCTCATATCTCCGATCTTTCTTACATGCTCTTTGGCCACAATAAATATTTTAGTGTAAAGACAAATCATTACAGTACAGGGGAAGAAGAAGACAATAATACTGTCCAGGATTCCCCAAAGGGGGTTAAAGAGAAGGTAACAACTACCAAAGCAGTTTATTGACACCATATACTCCTCTAATCCTGCTACGTTGGCCTTCGAGTAAAGTAGTCCATAGGAAAAGAGAGCAGCCAGTGCCCAGCTCACATATACCATAATACAGGCCACTGACATTGTGATTTTCCTGGAATAATGCAAAGGATTGCATATTGCTTGTTGTCTGTCTACAGCAATGCAGACCAGGTGGAAGATAGATACAGTGGTAAGAAACATGTCAAAACTAGAATGCAACTGACAGAAGTCATCACCGTAGAACCAGCAGCCATGAACGGTCCGAATGGCGCTGAAGGGCATCACAATAACTCCCACAAGAAGGTCGGCAAGAGCAAGAGATAAAACAAGCACATTGGTGGGATTCTGCAGCTGCTTAAAATGACCTATTGACACAATGACAACACCGTTTCCTAAAATGGTGACCAGTATGCCTGAAGCAAACAACAAATAGAGGCTAATCCTGGTCCCCACGCTGAACTGAGCCATAACACATGAGGCATTAGAGCCTGGAAAACAGTACTGGTCCTGAGACAGGTCACTCATCATAAACCCAAAGACAGATGACAAAACCACAGCAGAGAGAGATAGATACCACAACTGCAGCAGAGGTATGTGCTGAGGGCGAGACACACACTGGTGATCTCAGTCTTGTAAGAAAAGACGCAGCAGAGGCACCACCTACAAATATACCTCACTCTGCCATCCAATCAGAACTACTTCAAACTTTGAGGGGGAAGTTTTTTCTCTGGTGAAGTCATAGACAACCGTAATGTGGTTTTACTACAGTAATAGTAAATTAAATACAAAAAAATGAAATTAATGAATGAGAGTGATTCATGTGTTGCACCACCAGGGGTGGAAGGAGTTCTGGAAAATTGTTACTCAAGTAGAAGTAAAACTAAAACTAACTTCAAGCAGTTAAACTGTACTCTGAGTAAATGTTTCTGCATTACATTTTTGAAAGGTGGAGGGTGAAAACTATGGTGATAACAATAACATATAGTATCTTCCCTCAGTAATGAACCTGTGGGTTGTTAGCCTGTTTCACCAGCTCTTCGTTCGTTGACTGAACACTGTGGACCACAGCCAACAAAAAAAAAACAAAAAACTGGTTTTACAGTGTAATCTCAACGCTACCAATTGACTTCACCAACTCCCGCTGTAGACTAGTTACCACTCCTCAAACTAGCAGGAATTACTACAGCCTGTCCCTCTCACTTTCTGCCAATCACAGGTATGTTATCTCACAATGCCGTAGGTAGCAGCGAAACTGATGATCAGCCATCTTTGAAACTAAACTGCATCACATCACCCTGATAAGGGAAGCCAGGGCCAAGGGGCCCGATTGGGCACAGCCTGCTGAAATTACATGGGACCACCTCTTTGTGGGCCCACCACCTGCAGGGATGGAGTTGCGGGAGCACTGGCTCTGAAACCAAACTTCTGAAAAGGGGCTGGACTCCTCTTTCGGAGTTGCCCATGGTTAGAGGCACAGGGCAGGTGTGAGGATACTGGCTGAGCACCACCCTGTTGGGGTTTTCCCCAGAGAACAAGAGGGTTGCCTCAATGCGGCTTGAAGTTGCTATGGGTAAGGCTTTGACTGTTATCAGTTCAGAGTATTTGACCTTCTTGGAGTCTCTGTGCTTCTGCAAGAGGCACCACCTGGGGACTCTAAAGTTCTTTTGGGGGAATTCAATCCTGATGTAGGCAATGATGGAGAAACCTTGAGGGGGGGTAATTGCGAGGAACAGTCTGTCTGATCTAAACTCGAGTGGTGCTTTGTTGTTGGACTTCTGTGCTATGGATTAGCCATAACAAATACCCTGTTCTGAATGGGCCATGTTCAAAGCTTCCATTGTGGAAACTGTCAAGCTGTAGAAGGCCTGGCTCAGGTGTCTCCTGAAGCATCAGACAGGGACCAGCAGGCCAAAGTCACCGTGGCTACGGTGGTCCTGAATGCTAAAATCTGTGTTTGGAACGAGTTTGGGGAGGCCATGGATAAGGACTTTTGGTTGACCTCAAGGAAGTTCTGGCAAACCATTCAGCATCTCAGGAAGATGAAGCAGGGTGAAGCCCACGCTCCCCAGCAGGGGAGAACTGCTAACTTGGACTGGAATATTTCCAACCAACGTGTCCTCCAAGGAGGGGGCAGAGTGTTAAGACTTGGGGAAAGACTTTCCCATATCCTTGTCAGAGGTCGCTGAGGAAGTCAAGGTGCCAGGAGTAGATGATATATAAAAATCATAATCACGATTATTTAACACATTAGTCATTGACTTTGGAAACCACAAATCTGTCTTTTGTCTTTTCAGTGGACTTCCTTTAACTTTAAATACGATTCAACAGAAAAACAAATAAAAAGATAAGTTCGCTAACTAGATAGATCGTTTTATGCAGTTGTTTTTCAGCAGAAAATCATCATAGCAGATGATACAATCAGCTGAACTGACGAACAAGCTGTGTCATTTGAAAAACTGACAACTTTGTGTAAGTGCCCACACAGAAATGTAATATCCCTATATCAAGAATGATGATGGGGATATATTTTTAGCACATCTCCTGAATATATGAAGATATAAGTTTATAATATATATGAAATACTCATTGTAAATATAGTGAAATATCTATGAGTTTTTATATGTTATAACATGTAGCATCATATAACATTCAGGCATCATTATATGAGGCGGCTGTGGCTCAGGAGGTAGAGCAAGTCATCCACTAATTAGAAGGTCGGTGGTTCGATCCTCAGCTCCTCCAGGCCGCATAGTGTTGTATCCTTTGGCAAGATACTGAACCCTGTATTGCCCTTGATGGCTGTTCCATCAGCGTGTGATTTGTGAATTTTGGCTTTTGGCAAGTATTGTAAAGCGCTTTGATTGGTCAGTAAGACTACGAAAGTGCTATATAAGTGCAAGATCATTTATGTTAATTTTTTTTTTTTGCAAGTTTATTAAAACAATTTAAATATAAAAATTCTATATTATATATTTGTATTATTATTTTCTTATTAATTTAAATTTTGTTGCACTTCACATTCTGGAAAATTGTCTCAGACTTTTGGACCCCACTGTTTATAATATCAACATATACTGACAGGCTTTGGGATGGATATACATTTAACATGTGTCTACAATATACACATACATACATAAACATACATATTTGTATGTGCTAGACATATATGTCAATATATGAAGTCTTTCCAATTTCTAGTTTTTATACCTAATATTTGCTTTATATGCAAATATATTTCATATATTGAAATTCAGTGTATGTCAATATATCCAATTTGTGTCACGATCTGTCACTATGTGGGTAAGGCTGGACCCAAAATGCAGCCAACACAGGGGGATGGGGTGCAAAAAGGTTTATTAACTTAAAGAGCTTACAACACTGGTGAAGCACGGGTAAACACAGGTGAAGCACAGGGAAACACAAGAACTTAAACAAAAGGCCAAAACACAAGGAACCACAGGGGATGACAACAGGAGACAAGAACATGAACAGACTGAAGACAAACCAGACTCAAACAGCTGGCAGGAAAACCATAGATGAACAGATCAAGGACAATCCAGAGATGAACAGACAAACCAACACAGACAAAGGGGAGCACAAAGACTATATAGACAAGGGAGGCAAGGGTGATTGAACACAGGTGAAACACATTAGGGCGGGGCAGACAATCACCACACAGAAACAGGACCAAGACAGGAAGTAAAAACATTGAGACACACGAGGAAACCAATTACAAAATAAAACAGGAGGTGACAAAAGTCCAAACAAACTAACAAAAGGTGTCTGCCATGGCAAACCATGACAATTTGCGTATGGGTGGACTTTTACCACACGGTGAAGTTATCAGAGGTAATATTGGCAAGTGAGTTAATTATTCATTTTTGTATGCCATACCTTATTTACCGGTATAATTCAGCATATATCATCAGAGTACTTTAGTCAGGGGGAGTTGTACTGTTGCCCGGTGGTTTTGTTGTTTTTGTGCTCACTATAAAAAATGTCTTTATGTTCTTACAGAACTTTAAACCTGCAACAAGGCAAGGTTTTACAATTGACAGCATAGCTTAGCTCCTTTCACTGCATTTCAGGGCAAATAAAAGGTGGGGCAGGCTGTCCTCCCTCAGATCAACCCCAAAAGCTGACCAAAAGTACTGATACTCCTGGACCCCCTGAACGTTGCTCTTTACCACTGACCCCTTAACACATCAAGTGATGGGAAATGGCACATTTTTCAAAAACTATGTCTGTGAATTAAAATCCGCCTCTGAGACTTCTGTTCTGCATCAGTTTATGTGAAAAGCGTCGTCTCTGAAATGTCGGATTTAAAGACTGTACCTGAGGTGAATAAACGCAACGCCTTCCTGAACCAGCTATAGAAGAAGGCGTATATCAAAGGGTTCACAGTGGAATTCAAGTAGCCCACCCACACAAGTGTTTCAAACACCGCTGGTGGTGTTGAGTAACTGATGAAAGGATCAATGATGTTACAGACAAAAAAAGGAGTCCAGAAGGAAAGAAACGCCCCCATTATGATAGCGAGTGTTTTAGTGGCTTTAGTCTGACTCGTGGTCAATGTTCCTGCGTTCTGTATGCTGCGCAGCTGTCTCTGCGCCACCAGGAAGATCTTCAGGTAAACGCCAAGCATTATTATTCCTGGAATGTAAAAGGAAAGAACTGATGAGACTGTACTCGACAGTCCACTCTGAAACAAGACACACCCTCCCTCACAAGCGACATGGTTGTAATAGAACTCCTCCACCCCCCAAATATTTAGCTTCAGAAAAATCATCCCAAAGCCTATGATAGCTGAAACACTCCAGCTGAGCAGAATCATGATCAACACAACGTTCACAGTTATTTTTCTTCTGTATAGCAGAGGCTGACAAACGGCGTAGTGTCGGTCAAGTGATATAAAAGACAGATTCAGAATTGATGCTGTACACAACATGACATCAGAGCTCATGTAGACGTTACAGAAGACGTCACCGAAATACCAGCAAGTCTCAACACACTGAATCATACCGGGAAACATGACCAACACTCCTAGAAGGAGGTCAGACACAGCCAGAGAGGCAATCAGGTAGTTCGTTGGAGTGTGGAGTTGCTTGAAATAGGCGATTGAGACAGTGACCAAAAGGTTTCCACACACTGTCAGGATGACTGTGATGCCCAGAATCATGTAGAGGGTGATGCGTATGGGCAAGGGGTAGATGGTCCTCTGACATGAGATGTTTCTGGACTCGTAGCAGAGCGCTGGCTCCATCTGTCCTGAGAGAGACTGAAACATAGTTTAGGTCAGTATTTCTTCATTTAAAATAAAATGTGCGCTAAGATGGGAATTACCCCAAGATTTCTTTGCTAATTTGGCAAAATGTAAATTTTTAATAATTTGCCCAATTAATAAATTGTTATAAGGGTAGCATGGAGAAGGGTGAGGACAACTTAAAACCGTAGTCGAGGCTTGAGTAAAACAGAATTTAATTGCAGTTTCAAAAAGCTAATTCCTAACCACAGAACACTTTCACCATCCGACTGTGATCGGCTTCTTCACTGACGAGGACCTGGAATGTAAAAGTAAAGAACTGACGAGGTCCAGTGCTGTGATACTGCTGTGATACGTTAAGCTGTCGTGTCCCTCCTCCTTTGTTTCGACTGACTCCCGTAAAGGGACGTTACATACACCTCTGCATTCGCTGCAATGTTCTTTGCAGCTGGTTTCCACGGTTTCAATTCACGCTGAAATCGTCATACACTCTCTCAACAGTTCTGCAAATCTTACTGTAAACATCACCGCAAAAATGTTAAGGCTGAGATAGAAACTTCTGTTGGAGGTAAATCAGCACAAGCTTCTTTGGTATTTATGCCAGTGATGATTAACACTAGCAATAAATCCTTCAATCGAAATGATTTATTAGGAAGCTCCTCAAAGCATATTCAAACACAGCTGTGCTCTCACACTCACCTTCAGGCAGCGGGACACAAAAGTCTCTTCATGTCGGGGCAGTGAGCTGCGTCTGTCCAAGTCAGAGGTTAAATACTAGACCCTCGGGGGGGAGTAGGGTTGGAAGGTCTGTCCCGGTGGACAGTGTCCAGTAGGAGGAGATGATCCCTTCACAATTCATCACATACAATTATAAGAGTTAAAAGATTAAAAGTGAGTTTTTAAAGTTTAGCCTAAGATTTTTAAAATGACAGGATCTGAAAATATAAAGCAAATGATTAAAATTGTTGACATCTCAGAGTTATAATCATTATCATTAATTTTAAATGTCATAAAATAAGGGTTTCATCACCACATGGCAGCAGCATGGAAATGCGTCCAGGTTAACAAGTGGTATTTATTTTATTTATCTGACAACAGACAAAATATTCCTTAACAATAGAAATTTTTTAAGAAATCATCAGCGTTTCAGGGCGTCCCGATGGTCGAGTCGTTAGAGCGCATACCGTATGGGCATAGTGAGTCCTGAGGACCAGGTCCCCGGTTCGACTTCCAACAAGTCGGACCCCTTCACTGCAGGTCTCTTCCCCCGACTCTCTTTCCTGTATTTCCAGTCTCTCCCCGCTTTCCGTGTCAAATAAAGGCATAAAAATACCATCTGTGTTGTACAACACATAGTCAAACAACATGGGTCCTGACACTGTGTTGATGGTGGTCTGTGGTCTAATGGTCCTGTGTGACTGATGTCCTGACCTAATGTGGACCCACTGGAACTGTCAGTGTCCCTTCTCTTAGCTATCTGTTCCTCATCAGTCACCTTAGTGGTTAGTCCTGAAGAGTCATGTGGTGACATGACCTTCCTAGTCTTGGTCTTAGCTGATTATCATGTGTCCTGGAGACAGTCTCTGTGTAGGATACTGGACCCGTCTGTTGAAGGAATCCACTTTAGTCCTGCAGACACTGGTTCATCTATAGTAAACCCTCTAACCAGTGGCGATCCTGGACTCTGGGGCTCCAGGCAAACTGTAGCCCAGTGGTTCCCAACCTGTGGGCCGATGATGACAGATGGTGAATCTACAAGTGACCCCCCCCCCCAGATGTGGGCTGCCAATGTTATTGAGATTTTCAAGTGGGCCATGAGTTGGAAATGGTCATTTTACAATAGCAAGGCCTTCGTATGAAGAGCGCAACATGCCAAAGAAAAGGGCAGTTCCTACATATTGAGACTTTATTGCACTTCCAGTGTTTTGCAAACTGACATTGTGTGTTCTTTATTGGAAATAACATCTTACAACAAAAAGTAAAGTTTTTGTTTTTGTCAGGTACAATAATTAACACAACATAAACACCAATTAGAGGTGTGAATGATGGTCTGGCGGGGATGCAGCCAGAGGCCGGCCTCCTGTCTCAACTTCTCACACCTCCAAGATCTGGGAATTCATTACCACTGTCTGCCTCCTCAACCAGGGAGCTCATTATTTTCTGAGGTTGTGGAGAGTGGCTTTAATTTCATACTCATATGACAAACAAATTAGTGACCTGTCACTAAATAAAGACGCATAAATGCTAGGACAGCAGAAAATATTATTGACAAACAAAGGTATCTTCAGTTTTATATTTATGAGCGTGTTTTTTGTTTTATCGGATAGTTTTCATCATTAGTCAAATTGAGACTTTGACACCTGTAAATGTACAGAACATAAATTCTCTCATAAAAAACAGAAGTTCGATTTTCAGGCAATAAAAATAATGTACCAAACCCACTATTGGCTGCTAATGCTGTATTCCATTTACATCGGAAGTTGGACGTCTGACCTGAGGATGATGTCACATCCGTGTTCCAGGACAAGTCGAAAGCTTGTTGCTGTTATTACCAGCAATACCTGTCGATAACAACCCATTATGTGAACAATCACGGTAGCAACATGTCCACAGATAGAAGTTGGACAGCTCTGTTTGTATGACTGATTAATGAAAAACAAATAAGACGGATGTGCTAATAAAAGGTATATTATTACAGATTTCACTTCTCTGGATGCTCAGAGCAGCCATCTTGGATTTTGAGGTCAGGGTTGGTGAGATTCTTCCGACTTTCTGAGTCAGAAATCTGATTTCAGTGAGCGGCCCAGTTTAAATTTCCAACTGAGATCTTGGAAATTCCTACTGCCAAATAGGAACGCACCATAAATCTCTGGTAATCTCTGACTCTACACTGAAACCAGCTGCCTCACACTGAAACCAGCTGATACTAGACTGAAACCAGCTGATACTAGACTGAAACCAGCTGATACTAGACTGAAACCAGCTCCATCACACTGAAACCAGCTGACACTAGACTGAAACCAGCTGATACTAGACTGAAACCAGCTCCATCACACTGAAACCAGCTGACACTAGACTGAAACCAGCTGATACTAGACTGAAACCAGCTCCATCACACTGAAACCAGCTGACACTAGACTGAAACCAGCTGACACTAGACTGAAACCAGCTGATACTAGACTGAACCCGCTGATACTAGTCTGAACCAGCTAACACTAGATGTAACCAGCTGATACTATACTGAACCAGCTGACACTAGATGTAACCAGCTGACACTAGATGTAACCAGCTGATACTAGACTGAACCAGCTGATACTAGACTGAACCAGCTGACACTAGACTGAAACCAGCTGATACTAGACTGAACCCGCTGATACTAGTCTGAACCAGCTAACACTAGATGTAACCAGCTGATACTATACTGAACCAGCTGACACTAGATGTAACCAGCTGACACTAGATGTAACCAGCTGACACTAGACTGAACCAGCTGACACTAGACTGAACCAGCTGACACTAGACTGAAACCAGTGTGAAAAGAACAGCTGTGCATATGAATTTGTAAATTCCATACATTCAAATAATAAAATCAGCAGGTCACACACATCTCTGATTAATACTTTTTTATGAACAATAATTTACATCTTACAAAATGAAATAATTATTTAGTAATTATTACTTTAAACATCGACTGTTTGCATTACTGTACACATGCTGTATTTAAAGACACAGACTTTACAATCATGCTGATCCATTGTTGTTGATACATTCATTACATTTACGATATATTGCAGTTATTTGGCATTGAATTGCAATTACAGGATTTATCCTGAGTGTGTGTGTGTGTGTGTGTGTGTGTATGTATGCACTTTAATTGAACTTACAATTTTAAAGTGATATTCCACATAAAATATATGTTTTGAGTATTAAACACTGTAGCTCAGCTTGCGTTAACAGGAGGTTGTTATAAGCCTCCTCTTACAGCAAGCAATCAGGTGTTTCATACTCAAAAGGGAAATTTAGCGACACTTGAATGTTCACAGACTTTTAAATAATCATTGGTGATTTTCATACAATACTATTTTATTCTGTAAGTTTCTGATTGCATGGTTCAGATGTTATTGCAGACATTTAATGTTAGCTAGTGCTAACTACATTAATGAATCCAAATAATGGCAAATAATATCTGAATCATGCAATCAGAATACTAAAACTAACTAATTCATTTCCATTAGTCAATGAGTTTTAGTTTTGGTTGTTTTGTTTTAACTAATGTCTGTTGTGTGACTTGCAGTGTGTCTGTATTTTGTTGCATTGTGTGTGATTGGTTGTGTTTTCTCTATCCGACTGTATTTCCTCACATTGCAGCATTTTTTCTAGATGCTGCACATGTGACCAAACTGATGATCATTTCCTCATGTGCTTTTGTTTTGGCTATTTACAAGTGCTTTCTTGAGTTTCAGTGCATTGAGCTCTCAGGGCCACCGTACACTTGAATGTTTGTGTTGCAGGTGTTGGTGTTGAAAGGTATTTTACAATGAAATGAACACATTAAAAACTTGCCCATGCAGCTGAGGGGTGTTTACAGTACCTTAAGACTGGTGGGGTTCGTGGCATTCCCACACAAAGCTCCCAACCAAACACAGAGCTGTGCTCCATGCATCACACACCACAGTGTGCGGGCCTACAATACACCTTCACTACACATTAATGAGACATGCAGCATTGCTTGTACAAGGTTACTGACAAGCACTTTGATCACTTAGACCAAAACCGTGGATGTGTAAAATCATCCACTGCTAAATGAAAATCAAAGAGACAAGGATCACTGTGTGGGACTCGAGTCACATGTATCCTGATTATATTTCTCTTAGTGCATATGGTCATTCATCACTGTTACCGATTCACTGCTTTCCTTCACTGCTCTCACCCATCTGATCAATCCAATAACTGGAGGAGCTGGAGACCTTTGGGGTGCGTCTCCCGGCCCTTAAACCAACCCTGGCTCCAATTTGCGAGCCTCCTCCACCTTCCTGGGCTTGCTGGATCCTAAAGGCCTCTCTTAGGTTCTGAGCTCGGATCTCCTTGCTCTGGATCTCCTCTACTACTCGACTGGGGAACCAGCCCCTTTCACCATCATGGAGCCTTTCACCCATCATCCAGCCTGAAACACAGGAGACACAAAAAGACCAGAGGCAACAAAGTTGGAAAGATAAATTTACAGAAAATGAAATATTTCAACTAGAAAATACAAATTCTTCTTATCTTGCAAGCAACAACATCGAAGGAGATATAAAAGCAGATTTGTGCTGCTACACACCGTCATCTGTCCTCTCTAGGAGGTTCAAAACATCAGCCATCTCAATGGAGAGTTCATCTGGCTCCTGAGATGAGTATGACTGAATACACTGCACCTGTGGAGAGTCTAAACATCACAGACACTTTGAGTTCATATCTCCACGGCTGCATGTCGAGGACTGCACTGAGTGATGGTGTGATGTTCTCTCTCACCTGGTTGGTGGGCGCTGGTCGACATAAAGCGTGTGCGCCGGTTAGGAGTGAGAGCACACATCCATCGCAGCTTGTCACTCCTGTCCACAGGATGCCATTGGTTAATGACCAGAAAGAGGTAAATTCATTTTTTCAACCTGACATGTCGCCTTCCATGTTCATTGTTCTTACAGTCGGGCGAACAATGTGAACAAACACATGGTATATCAATCCACACCAGCACAGACATATTCTGTCCTTTTTCTTTTACCAACAAACTCCTGACTTACAGTATCTTATTCCATAGAGCTCCACTGTCCAAAAACTACTGAAACATACAAGCCTCTGCTTGAATGCGTAACATGTTCCTTCATGACCTTTAACACCAGAGTAACAACAGCTTTGTATCTGTTTATATTAGTGTGTTTATTGTAGTTTACTGATGGAGTCCAGCTCCTCAGAAGCTCTGTGTGTCTGCTGTCATTAAGATTTCTATAAAAAAATTAATATAAATAAATATAATAAATGTTGTGTCACGTGTCTTTAGCTCCTTGGTACATTGGACCACAGTTGTGTTTAAGTACAGTTAAACGTGGAAGCAGCTCTGCTTCTTATGTTTATATTTATAGGAATCATTATGAGCATTATTAGTGTTATTAGACTGTAAATCAAACACGTTACCATGGTTGCCAAATGATTTGCATCCATTCATCACTTATAAAGTTTCTTATAATAAGATTGCCTCCTGAACTGTTCACAATCATATGACTTTAGTAGGAGTTATACTAGTTTCATGCTAAAACACGTGTGAAGTGATGCACAGTGTTAGCTCAGGCAAAGCTCTGAAGTCGGGCTTGTATTGGTTGATTGGCTCTAATGTTTGTAGCATGCTTTACAATGATTGGCTCATTCACAAATTGCTTTCATCCAGAGTTTCCTTAGGAGCGGACCCATCCTGAGCTGCTTCAGATACTCACATACTGGCGGCCTTGAGCATGTAGCTGACTTCACGTTCCTCTTGGTTCTCCAGCAGCTTCAGATTAAAGACACTGGCCAGAAGCTGGCCCTGGTCCTCGAGGTCTTCGGTCCTCAACATGGCCCGCGAGCACGAGTCCAGAACTTGGAACTTGTCACCACTGATAACAAGTTGGTTTGATTAACAATCCCTGCTTTCATTGCAACAATTGACTGATTTGTTTTGGAATGTAAATATACTCATGCTCAGTCGCCGGTTTATTAAGTCCACCTGTCGGAAACTAACGCAGCCTAATCCAACAGTCCTGCAGTAATCCTCAGTCATGAAGCTTATAATGGTCAGTGTTCGTTGTAAATGGTTCAGAGGTGTTGATTCAACTGTGTGGCAACTCTGGAGGATGTAGTTTTAGCCAGGTGTACCTAATAAACTGCCAGCTCAGAGTAAACGCACAGATAAAACGTGTTCAAACAGAAGAATCTCACTCACCTGGAGCTGCGCTTGGTGACCAGCAGCAGATTGTTGAACAGGAACAAGTAGACCGGTTGGTAGAGCTTACGACTCCGCATGGTCCTAGTGCTCTTAGGTCCAGACATTAGCTGCACTTCACCTTTCTTTAGCAACCAGCGCGAGTGGGAAATGATGGGCACAGACTACAGGGGTTAACAGAGGTCAAATTAGTGTAAAACTAAACAAACTGTATCCTATAGTTCCTACACAGTGTCACTCTTTATTTGCATCACTTCTGTTGAACTGAGAGATGTTCAGCACATTTCTTTTCATTTGGAAAACTTGGAAACTTTTTAAATGTGCAACCGTTGACAGGCGACAGAGCGCTAACTTTAGTTATAAGGTATAAGGTATATATAATAAAACCCTTGTAGCAGCTTTTAACAAGAATCAGTATTGACGGCCACATGTTTCAGCCACACGTCTCAAACCTTTGGAATGAGACAGACTCATGTCCTGAAATCCATACTTGAAGACGGTGGTCTCTAAATTGGGACACAGATATAGCCTGAGCCAAATCCCCTTAATCCTCAGATCCATTATTGCATTGCCTGATCGTTGCTCACGCACTGCGTCGACCCTCTCGTCACACTTTGTTACGACCACATCAGCTTCATATTACGAGTTGGGGACAGGCACCGAGACCCAAACTGTGTGACGTCATTACTGTTGAAATAACAAGAAGATGAGACTCAGTTTACCTTGGATTTAAACTCCAGTGTTTTCTCAATGCTGATCAGCTCCTCGGTGCGACTCATTTTTCGCACCCCCTCGTTGCACTCCTTCACAATCTGAGAACGACACAAACATCAACCATCAGTCCGTCACCTTATAACACGGCCTGAGGTTTTCTCTTCTTTTGGGCTTTAATGAGGGGAGGGGTAAAACCTGTTTGTTATAAACCAACCTTTCTCAAAGTGTGGTCCGCAGGTGACTCCTGGTGGTCTGGGAGTCAATTTGGTAAAATATTTAATGTATTTAATATTAGTTAATATTTAATAACTGTCAAAGTCTGGTAGAGAGTATTGTATTTGTGTTGTTTTTAATACTAAATCAGCTCGTATGTAAATTCAAACATCATTTGAATCAGCTGTTTTACAGTGTAGTTGAACGTCACTGTAACCGACTGTTTTGTGACAGTTTATGTTTTATGATTTATGTCAGAAATGATTAGCATGACATTTAAAATTAAATGTGTATGAAGCTAACAGTTAGCCTTCCTGTTATTGAGCTAAATGTCATCAGTCATCAGCCTGTGAACGATCAAACACTGACAATGAACATGATCATGGAGCAGAGGACATAACGGACACAGTGTTATATGTTCAGTTTTACCAGTTATGTCGTCACCATGACTGAGACTCGTGGTGCGTTCGATGACATCAGCCACCGTACATTTGTGTGTGATCATTTTGAAGCTACATAAATAGCACCACATGTTGCCGTGCAGTGTGTGTCTCTTAGACTGTCCTATCAAAATAAAACACCTGTCCCAGGTGACATTCTTCCGTAAAAACTAGTTACTGGTACTGAAATATTAGTCAGTCAGGTGGTCTGTGAGTTTGATAAACACCGTTTTAAACTTATATTCAGTCAAACATCTGATCCACAAACTCCTAATATTTGAAATCAATCAGCCGTACTCGAAGTGAAATAAATGCGAAGTTTGTGGAGGCGATGACCCCAAACATGCACAGCTGTTCAATGCAACAGTCACTTTATCTTTCATCTGAATTTAAACCTTAGAATTACTCCAGTCACGATACACAGTAATATACCAGTGTGTGATGAGCCAATACAGTGAATAAATAAATGAGTCACATCCTCACAACCACTTCACTGCCTGTCTACACCCGGCCCGGGCCCCTGGCTTGGGCCGGGCCCCTCGACTGATACCCACCTGCTCCAGCTGCTGATGTGCTTTTATAGCATTTGCTTCGCTCTTGGAGTTTTCTTCGGCTTTTTTCAGGATGTTCTGTGAAGAGAAACAAAGTCAAATAAAAACCAACAAAAAGCCGCGACAGTTGCATCAGCGTCACTGCTGAAGCTCGTCCTTTCACTGTGTTTGGTTTTACATTATGTTGAAACACTCACCTGCACGAGCAGCTTGAGTCTTGTGATCCTCTGGAAAGGAAGGATGAGGAACGAGGTGAAGGACAGGCCCCTGACACGAGGATGGTTCTCCAGAACGGCCATGGCCTCCCGAAACGCCTGGTTTCCCTCTCTGGACAGACACATCACAGCACAATGCTTAGATCAGACAGTTCTATCACACACACACACACACACACACACACACACACACACACACACACACACACACACACACACACACACACACACACACACACACACACACACACACACACACACACACACACTGGATAAAGATCACACTTAGTTGATTGATTTAATTTTAGTAAAGCATCCTTTAAGTGTCATGGTGAATAAATCAGTCAAATGTTCCTGTTTCACCTGTTTCATGTTGGTATTCTCTTAACATTAATTAGACTGATGTCTGTCAATCACACAGAAGAGGCGACGCCCAGTGACGCCCTGTTTGGACCAATACCGAGAGAGAAGATAAAGATGCTAAAAATAACAACATGACGTGAGAGATAATGAGAGCAAATTCTTGATTTTGAGTTTCAGCTTCCCTTAACTGTCAATTAACGACAACAGAGGTCTATAGCACCGAGTTTGGCTACACAAACAATCCTCCAATCCTTGAATCCTTGGATCCTTGAATCCTTGACAGTAAGAAAAGTAAATCACCAGCCTCTTCCTGTAACGTTCCTGAACTGTGATGCAGCAACAAAATCAAGACACTGACTGGAACCTGTTTGTGATACGACTTTAATGAACTGGCCTGAACACGTGTGGTGGACGTCTGTTTATACCTGAGGTCGTACGGGAAAAGGTTTTGTGGAAAATTTACTTCACAGCACAAAAAAAAAAAAAAAAACTCACTTCTCCTGTTAGAGAATGTGAAGTGAGAGAGCAAATCGCCTTTGCTTTATGATATGCAGCCTGGAAATAATCTGTCCTGGAATGAACGGCAGTGAAAACCTCTTAAGACTCCAGCAGCTGCATCAGAGGGAAACATGTCTGACCTCAGAGAGAGAGAGAAAGTAAATCTTCTCCTCCCACGTATCACAACCATTAGTCACGGGGTTTTCGCACGTGATTCCTGAACTGATATAACCAACATTTCTACATGACAAGTCATTACTGATCACACCCTGTGAATATGATCAGACCTGTGAGATGTGACTTTATTCACATCTAGAAAATATCTCCCAGACTTTATTGCTGCTGCGTCTCCAGCATCTCCTTGAGGTTTTCGCTGTTTCTCATTTTACATCATTTTCATTTCAGCAACCAGCAGGTGTCAGGTGTTTTCTCAGCCGCTGGCAGACGTCCCAGGTACCTGTCCTCTGCGCTGCGTGGGAACTTCACACTCTCACTCAGGTATGTGTGGTTGATGAAGAGGAACATAAGCATTATATTCATAGTTAACCACACCCTGCACAGCAAAAGCAAACCTATTCTCCTCTGAAAGATGACAGACATTCATCGACATTAAAACAACATCAGTGTCTGAAGGATGACGCCTGTTATTCTTCCTCCCTGTCCGAGCGTGTTTTCACAGTAAGCAGCCAAACAGGCCACAGTCCTGTTCCTGGTACAGGCCTAGTATCATTCACTGCTTTCAAAAGATCATATTGTATAGATTTATCTATATATATTGATGAATCACAATCATTTACTTCAACAAGAAATGAGTATCTGACTCACACATGAAGGCTGGAAAATGACATAAACACAAGATAAATAAATGAATGCAAAATAAATACATTTTTTGTATTTCAATATTTCTACATTTATTTATTAATTTATCTATTTGTGTATTTTTATGTTAGCATGTTAATTAGCTAGGTGGTCCTACCTCAGTCTAAAGCTGGATTGGTTATAGCTGTGGGATTGATTGGATAGATCTACTAATAATAGAAATGCAGAAATGAATAAATAACTGCAAAATAAACATTGAAATAAATACATATATTTTGGTGATGAAAATGGTTCTCTGTATTTTTCTTTTACATTTATTAATTTATTAATTTATTCATGCATTTTTACATTTATTTATTTACATTTAGGGTTTATTGGTACATTTCTATATTTATTTATTCATGCATTCCTATGTTTGTATGTTAATTAGGAAGGCGGTCCTACTTCAGTCTAAAGCCAGATCATTTATCACGTGTGATTGATAGAATGGATTTACTAATAATAGAAAGAAACAAATAAATGTTGAAATAAATAAATAAATAATGCAAATTAAATACATTTTGGTATGAAAAGGACTATTTCTTTATTTTATCATTTATATATTTTTTTATTCATGCATTTCTACATTCATTTATTTACATTTAGGGTAACTGTTAATTGATATATTTTACATTTATTTATGCATTTATTTTTCTATTTCTATATTTATTTATTTATTTATTTCTATATTCATTTATTTTTTGTGTTTCTATGCTCATGTGTTAAATAAATAAATGTTTAAATGAATGAATAAATAAATAAATCAATACATTTTCATTACCAAAATGTATTTATTTTGCCTTTGATTATGTGTTTAATTATTCATTTATTTTATCTATTTATGCTTATGTCATCTTTTTGAATTACTAGTGGAAGAAGGAGGCGCATTGTAACAGATGTATTCATAAAGAATAGCTACTCACAAAATGCGTCTGTAGTTCTTCTCCTGGTACACCTGGTTAATAACGTATTTGATGAAGACGCTGAAGTGTTTGATGGCGTGGTGGTAAACAATGTCACAGACGTCAGAAATCACAATAGACTCCTCGATCCGGTGCTCGAGATCCATCAGGAACCTGAAGATTTGAAGGGGCCGTTATTATCAGGTGGTGTGAAGCTGATCAGACTTTGATTAAGAGACCTTGTCCTACCTCTCACTGGCTTTCATGACCTCCTCGATGTTGGAGAACAGGAAGTGCATGTCGGACTGGCTGAGGGTGGTGATTAAAACAGGGTTACGTAGGAAATGAGTCTCTAAAATTTCCAGACTCTTGTAGTAGGATGCTTCTGAGGTCACAAGCTCAAACATGGCCTAGACAGAAAAGCACATGATGAGGCCACATTAATATCAATAGTGACTGGAGATCTCCACATCCAGAGAGCAGCTGATGATGAAGCTCTAAGACACACAACACTCATTTTCATTTTGGTATTTGAAAAATTTAGATTTAAATGCAAAAGTGATAGACACCAGCAATAAATGCAACCTTCAGGGAGGAGATATGTTGTTCTGTGACTCACCTCCTGCATGATGATTTCTCTGTGAGGTAACTTGCTGAGCAGCCCGCTGGCCTGCACGGCCTCCAGGTTCTGCCACAGGCTCAGTGAGCGAGCGCTGTTCCTCAGCTGCAGCTGTAACGCTGGGGGGGACGTGACGCCCGACACCGCCGCCACGGTCCCCGCCGTGACCCCGGGAGAGAGGTTGTCACGCTGCCGCCGCTGCTCGATCTCCTGCTGCTTGGAGGTGTCCCGGTATTCCTGGTACAGGACGGCTGGAGGGTCAAAAGACAGCGAGTCAGTCGTTAGGCACACGTGGTATTTCTTGTTGCCAGGGTAACCACAGTGTCAGTGTGAGGAACAGTGTGAGAGAGGTCCTGCCTCTGATCAGTATTGATCTTAATATTTCAGTACGCTGTACTTTTCTTTTTTAACTTCCTGTCTACAGTCCAGGTTGGAGTAAGTTGTGTAACGGATATCTGCCACTTGGCTTTCAGTTGAATTTTATTTATTTTTATTTATCTTTCTTTTTATTTATCATTTTAAGATGTTGAACTGGTTTGTTCTTTTATTCTGTGATTGTTTCCTGGGTTGTTTTTCCCTCTAATACTCTGCTTTTACTTCTGGTTATTTATTTTATTTCTACTTTTATTCACTGCTTTTACTCTCCTCCAAACCTCTCCTCTCTTTTAGCATTTATTATTTTATCACTCGACATCAATCGTTTTCTTTGTTTTCCACTCCTCAGTGTTTCCTCGGTTCCTGTTATCGTCTCATTGTTTTTATATGGTTACTATAGTAACGCTCATTGCTTTGTTAGGTTTATGAAAAGATGGGGATTTGGGTTAAAATAATTTCCTTAACATTAGATGATCTTTGTTGCCATGGTTACAATAACAACAAACGGTTATGGATAATAGAAACTACGTGGGAATCGAACACCGCTCTCCTGTGTCACACTCATCCACCTCCTCCTCCTGACGTGGACGGTGTCTCTCTTTATTCTACGTCACCGACACTTTTCCCTTCGCTCCTGTCATCATTACTACGACCACTAGATGTCACCTAGCAACAAACCTAACTGTGATGTCATAATGACCTGCTGGCAGACGACCTTATGTATCTTAATACAAAGTTTCAGCTCTGCAGATCTCCTGAGAAAAGGACGGAGGTCAGTGAAACTGGAGCTCGCCCAGGAGTGGGCGGGGCTTCAGCTCTCTGCCGCGGTGCGGAGGCTGCAGAGCCTCGTACACCAAGTTTCAGGTGGGTTGAAAGTTTGCTGATAAGAACAGATGCTCTTTGCAGGGAACACTGACTGTGTGTGTGAACAGGGAAGGTGACTTTGAACAACGGGCGCCTGTTGCATAATCTCCCTCAGTCATATACTGCAGATTGCTTTGGTGGGCGTAGAACTGGACTGAGAATTACATAAGAGAGAGCGAAGCACGCACACGCAGCCAAAGAAATGCACAGGTCGGAGAGAGGGAACAGATATCTGTACACCACGTGACACCGCTGCTCTTCTTCTGTCTCTCCTCTTTCCTTTTGAATCGTGAAGCAAAGTCCTGCAGGTAAACCGCTGCCCTGACTAAATCCCTGCAAATAACCATTATCCTGTGCACACACTGAGCGACACTGTGGTGAGTGGTCTGTCAACGCTGCCAGACTATCAGCTTAGAGAGGCACTCAACCTTGGTGAGCGACTCAGAGATCTGCAGTAACAGATACACCTGAGAGCGTGTTGTCGGGTCTGTGTTTGCATGTGTGTCAGTCATGTAACGTGTTCACATTCGACTGAGAGGATTTTGTAGCAACGGTTCTGGAGGTGGGAAAAGTGGGTGGAATATCTGCGTCTTTCCTCACCGATGTTTTTGATGATGTTGAGGCTGTGGCAGATCGTCTGGGAGCTTCCTCCATTGCTCAGCAACCTGCACAGAAACACAAAGACAGAAGGAAATCCATGTTTGGGCGGGCAGGCAGATGGACGGATTTATTCACTTTATTCTTCAAAATTACGCAGCAGTGCCGATGGTGCATTCAAGCACACAGATGAATTCTCTGCTCCGTCTTCTCCAACACCAACACAGCGAACCGTAGCGATTATTATTTATTATATTCGATGAAAATATTAAAACATCCATCTGCGCCTCTTCACAGTGAGTCACCCTCAGTCAGTCCAGTCCCTCCATCACATATTTTCTCATAGTTCACACTCTATTTTGTTGCTCATCAAGCCAAAGTACTAAAACCATTTCTCCTTATTTCCCTGTTTACGACCCTCAGAAAACCTGTCCCA